>NC_034011.1:2372237-2440125 GCF_000346465.2 Prunus persica
CCACCCTCCACCCAGTCAGCAACTACATAAAAAGAAAAGAAAAAAAAATCTTCCACAAACCCCCTCCCAACGAACCCAAAACCCCAACTCAACAACCACCCAGACCATCTCCCCCTCCCCATTGATTTCCCTTTGTTGTTGAGAGACAACCACCCACCCCTCTTCCCCACCTCATCACCCGCCAACCCCACCTCCCAAAATCACAGCCACTGTCAATTTCTCACCTTCCAAGTACAAGTACCGGTTCTCCGGCCAAGACGCCGAAATTGCTGCGAGGGTTTTGGGGATTTATGCCATCAATACCAAGGCCAACACTCCCACCACTCCCTTCACCAAAAAGGCGAGCAATTTCTTCACCAACACTCAGACCACCGCCAAACCATCCTTCAACCAGACCTGCAGTGTCTTGATCCTCATTTCCTAGAATTCCGTCACTTTTTTGCCTACTTCTTTTTTGCCTCTATTGATCCTCTTCAGCTCCACCATCATTTTCGCCATTGCCCACCTCTTCAGGAGCTTTCCTCTTCCTCTGCGTCTCTTTAACAAGCTTCTCCATCCTCCTTGGGTCCTCACTCCTCAGCAGCAGCAGCAAGTAGACATACCGCTTCAGCTTTTCACACAAACCAAGTTATTGCACCAAGAAATGATCAAAACCCCACCTTGGAAAATGAAACAAAACAGCCAACTGTTATCAAAGATCAGACCTTTGTTAGTATTATTTTGGACATTAATTGTTGGGCTGGATGGTTGAAGTCCATTGACAAACCATCTTTTACAAACGCAGTAATTGGAGAGGTCTGTGGGGAATGGGGGAGAAGAAATCGAAGGGAGGGGGTTTGGGTCTCATGATTTTTTTTCTCTTTTTCTTCAATGATTTTCTAATTTTGTATTTATTTTAACCCTATTTTATTTGTTAATTATGAAAAGTTGTATTTATCCTAAAATTTGGTTAAATTTAACAGAAAATTAGACGGTAAGACCAATGGAGTGATTAATATATAGTTAATGGATCATTTGAATGAATAATTTAATTGAGGGACTAAAATGTAAATCGAGTACAAATTTGAGGACCATTTGAGTAATTTACCCATATTTCATATATATTAAAGACATGACAACTAACCTTCAGATCATATAAGCAGATCATATCACATACAATCCCATCATGTTCAAATAGCATTGGTTGTGGTACTCCGAGTATCTCCAATTATGTCGCATAATATGGTTTTAATGATAAGAGTTCGTTGGAGATGCTGTTAAACTCTTACTTATGGTTATAAAATTTCACTATCTTGCCTTTTCTGTTTCTTAAAAGAAAGTATCCTTACTTTGTTGGTTAAGCCTTTAATTTCTGACAATTGGAATTGAAATTAAGATCTATTGTTAACAACATGATGTGACATTAGGCGGATAAGAAACTTGTTCATTTTCCTGAATTAAAAGAAAACTAATAAAACCACCACTCTCCTTCAATATCAAAAGTGGGAGAAGACAAGTTTACATGGGCACGTGCATAAACGTTAGTTGTTGTCACAAGATAAGCACAAAATTCAAATTCATTAGTCGAAGCAAAATAGAAGAGAGAAAATCTCTCAATTCTTATTGTAGCTTACTCAAGTTCAAGCTCAACCATGTGTGGTAAGACTTAATAACTTCAAGAAATTAGTAGGTTGGATGGCCAATTTGAGACTCTAATTCAGATTCCAAATATGATTGAGTTAACTCGTGAACCTTTTTTTTTAATAATCAAATATAAATTACAATAGTACAATCAAAGACATCAAAAATACCAACTTAACTCATAAGTTCTACAAATATAAGATAAGTCAATTTTTTGTTTTGTTTTGTTGTTAAGCATATCTTGAAATGTGCTACTTTTAAAACTCAGTCTAGGATTCTGTTTAGCAATTTGATTATCATCACAAATAGTTTAGTGTTCATTAAAAAAAAATTATGTTCGATTATTGATCTAATCACAATCATAACATACAAAATCAATGGTTTGGATTATGAAATTGCATTTGTGATTGGGTTGGTAATTTTTTTTTTCTTTTCATCAAAATGGAGTTGGAAATTAAAAGACTCAAACTTTTAACTCCAAAAACCTTTCTAATTTGCATTAGGAGCTCAAATTTCAAGTTTCAAGTTGAGTTGGGAGTTACTTTTGAAATGATTACTTGCATTGCATGCTTCATTCGGCGCTTAGGCACCATAGCGTGTACATTTACGCGCGCGCACGTGGGAGCGAGATGTTGATGGAGACTGGGAATTGGATGAGCTTTGATCATTGATCAAGCTCCGAGCAAATAAGATCAGGGCCTCCTCGTGCATCCAATCAACTTGAAGCAATCAAAAGAAAAACGAAAAGAATTATGAATGGCAATCTTAACCCAAAACCCAACAGGAAAATTAAATTAAATGAAATGCATAAGAAAACAAATATAGTAAAGAAATCCTGGGCTTTCTTTGATTATCTTTTGGAGCATATGACCACATCAAAAACATTGTTGTTGTTACTTTACCTTCCACAAGTTCCGAATCTTGAGGGTAATAATAATACAAGAAAAAGATTAACAAATCGTAATGGGACTTGAAAAACTTACTGCTCCTCTGTTTTGGTTTTGGTTCAGTTTCTAAGAAAGTTACGAACTTTTGGCTTTGAGGCTTTGGGTTGAATGTTTGTTACACGCTAAACTCAATTGGGTTCCAATCAAAGTTTGGTACTTTATCAAGATCGCAAAAGTCCTTTTAATTAGTCTCTTTTTGTTTCATCAATGTTTTTTTGGTTATGTTTGACCTTTTTGAGGTTGAATGCATTTTTCTGACACACCCACCTATTTAACAAATGCGAATATTAATTACTTTAAATTTATTAAATTTTGGTGACTGTGAGCATTTTGATTTATTTTGGTGCTGAATTAGATACAATAGACAGAAACAGATAAATAAATTAATTCCTATTAGAAGTTGGTTTTTTTTATGCGAATTTCTTTTTGGGGATTTGGATTTTACGGGCCTAGGGTTCTCTTTTCATACTTTACTCGTCTATTTTGTGCTTTTTTGTGATTGTAGAAGCTAAGGACTCGCTTGGGTCGTCGGTATTTCCTGATTTTCTCTTCTGGGTTGTTCAAGTTCTTCAAATTCCTCATCTGGGTCGGTGAGTTTTTCGGTTTCTGTGGTCTGAGGTGGTGAATTTTCCCTTGTTCCTTGCCAGGTTCGTTGATTTCTCCAGGTTTTCTCATTTGGGTCTCGGTTATTTTTTCAATTTCAACAGTTTTTGGGTTGAAATTCGAGGGCTTTTTTCCAATTTGCTTCCATCAGTAAGCAAAAGTTGGTCGAGTTTGCTCATAGTTTCCATTATAGGTTCTTCCTGTGAGATAGGGTTTGGCTTGTTTTGGGTCCTGGATCTTGTTGCTAGGACCTTCTGTTCTTTGAGTCCATGCTGGCTTTCTGGCGAAATTTTGGTTCTGAGAGTGCTTTGTGAGGAGGGATTTGACCCCTCTTAGTAGATTTGGTTATCCCTTCTTGAATGCTAGCTACAAGTTGAATCAAGTTGGAAATTTGATCAGGTTGGTGTGGTTGGTATCCAAGTCAGGGTCGAAGTTGATGCATGCCCTCAGTGTTATAATCTAGGAGATGTGATGGTTTTCGGGTTTTAATTCTTGGGTGAGCAGCTTGAGCTTCTTTGCTTTGCCACCTCTCTGGGCGCCTGCAGGGAAATAATGAATCATTCTCAGGGAGCTTCAAAGCAAACTTGTAGTCTGCTTGTGGTCACTTGTGGGAAAATTTCTGAAGAAAAACCTAACGAGGACACCCTAGATGAGAAGCTCAAATACCCGTTTCCAGAGTTAGTCTCTTTAGGTCGTTTGGAGGTTAGAATTTGCTATTACCATTCTCTTCTGAATTTTAAATATGGAATGTGTTGCGTATACTTTAATTACCAGTATCTTCTTGTTTTTAGCTCATTAAGTGAATTCCTTGTTTCAGTTTAGTTTTGAAATTTACCATATTTGTCACTCTTCTAATGCAGGTTCAAACTCTGACCAAGCCAAGCAAAGAGGAGTTCTGTAAAATGCTTGAATCATATAAGCCAAATCTTGTATACTTGCAAGGAGAACAGCTTGAGAATAATGAAATTGGGTCTCCTGTCTGGGAAGATGTTGATTTGTCGACTGCTGAAGCTATATCTGAGATCTTCAGTGCCACGTTGCCTACAACTGTATGTATTAGATTTCCTGAACTTGCAAAGTCCTTTTTTGTGAGGTGTGAGGAGAGTCTGCATTGCATGATTTCTTGTGGTCTGGAAATCTGTATGCAGTTCATTCCTCGATTTTGGTTTATGTGATTTTTTTCTTCTGTTCTTTTCTATTGTTCTTTGTAATATCTCGAAAGGTTTTTTTTCATGTGACCCAGCTTCATTTAATATATGTATATATGCAGGTTTATTTGGAGGTTCCAAATGGTGAAAATTTGGCAGCGGCACTTCACTCTAAGGTAATTACAGTAAGGCTTATTAAGTATGCTTTCAGGAGTTCACTACCAGGGCTCAGTGAGAAATGGCTAGTTACGGTGTTGAACTTTTGTTTCAGAACTGCAAGCCTGTTTTGTTATTTTAGTTATTTATTTTTTTGTCTGAGCAAGCCTGTTATTTATTTTTTGTTGAAAATTGTGGTTGACTATGCATGTTTCATGTGCAGGGAATTCCTTATGTGATATATTGGAAACATGAATTTTCTTCTTATGCTGCTTGCCACTTTCGACATGCATTGCTTTCAGTCGTACAGAGGTACTTATCTTTTATTAATTTTTCCGAGCATGTGGGTAAAGGATCTCTGGATAGCTTGTTGGATTGGTTATAGAGAAAGAAATGCCATTTTGAAAAGGTTGTGGTTAGCACATGTATATATGTGCACTACTGTTGTTTAATGTCTCCTTAGCATCACTGGAGATAATGCCATTGATTGGATTATAGGAATTGTACAATTCCCGACGTTAATTGACACATCTTTACGCTACTATATTCTGTACAAACACTAAACAGGCTTGACAATTGCAGTTTTTTGGATTGCAGTTCATCAACTCATACATGGGATGCTTTCCAACTTGCATATGCTTCCTTTAGGCTTTACTGTGTAGAAAACAGCCATGCCATTCCTGCTAACAGACACAAATCTAGTAGTGCTGAGCTGGGGCCATGCCTTCTTGGTGATCGTTTGAAGATCAACGTTGATCCCCCTGAGGCAGATGTGGAGGAAGATGAAGAAGGTTCCTTGGGTACTCTCCCTGCTATAAAGATACATGATGATGATGTGATCTTGAGGTTTCTTGTTTGTGGGGAGCCTTCCACATTGGTAAGCCCGACTGTACCTCTTTTTACCAGTGTTTAAATACTAATTCTTCATGTAGGAACACATGTACACGAATGCCAGCAAAAACATACCCATCTCCTCATTCATAGACTTATGATGGGCTGACGTATTTTCAGGATGCAAGTTTATTAGAACCTTTGGAGGATGGTCTCAATGCCCTCTTAAACATCGAAGTAAGTGTGATTTCTCCTTAGCCTATTTGCCTTTCATTTCCCTATAGCTTTATTTTGGGGAAGCATTTCGTCATGCCCTGCTAGAGAATGCTTGGTTTGATATATTAAAGTTAGTGAAGAAAAGAGTATTTGTACTGCCTTACTTAACTTGGTTACATTTGTATCTATCCAAAAAATAGCTATCTTATTTTTATCTACTACCCTTAATATCATCATCATGGTGCAAGGAGTGATAACTTTTCCTCATTTTGTAATTATGTTGCTCCAGATGCGTGGGAGCAAGCTTCATGGCAAGTTTAGGTATGTTGGATCCTGTAAATAATGGATGCTCTTTTATTGTTGCTCGATTGGATATTTGTAATTTTTTTAATTGCATAGTAGTTTACATCATCTTATTGGTTTAAATAACTGTTCATGGGGAGAAAGGATACTGTTGACTTTGTTTACAAGAGAAGCCTTCATGTGTAGGCGTCACCATTTTCTTATGTTTTTCTAAAGTAGGTGTTGAATATTAATGCTTTTTGGCATTTGAAACATCTTCAATACTACATTGAACTTTCAAACTCCCTGTTACTTTTTTATTATTTTCCCCCAAAGATGAATTGTTGTGCAGTTGTGCAGTGTTGTGAATACAATTCATTAATTAATGTTTTTCAATGTGATCAGTGCTCCTCCACCGCCTCTTCAGGCTGGGACATTTTCTCGTGGTGTTGTGACTATGCGATGTGATGTATCAACGTGTAGTTCTGCGCACATCTCACTTCTTGTGTCAGGCAGTGCACAAACTTGCTTTGATGATCAGGTAATCCTGAAGGACTTGTCTGGAAAAATTCTGGTAGTCGGAGCTGTTCAACTTTTACACCTTGTGACCTGTTTATTTTCAGCTTTTGGAGAATCATATAAAGAATGAGGTTATTGAAGAGATTCAACTAGTACGTGCACTGCCCAACAACGAGGGAAACAAAGTACCTCTAGCTGAACCACGGAAGTCTGCTTCAATTGCATGTGGGGCTACTGTATTTGAAGTATGCATGAAGGTTCCAGCATGGGCTTCACAGGTTTTTACCTACTTCTTTCCCTGTCTTAAGTCTTTGCTATCATGATATCTGGTAACATTTTAAGAATCTGAAAGAATTGTGTGAATTATGCCCCCTTTTATTAATTTTGACTCTACTAGTCACCACTCGCCTGCCCAATCTGCGGTTGTAATCAAATTCATCCCTCTTTTGGTTGGGTATTACAAGAGATTGGGGTGGGCTAACTTGTATAGAAGGCATGTACCTCGTGAAAATGGAGATTCTGCTTTTATGGCTACCACATCAGCACTTGGGAAGATCTAAGGAGCATTCTATTAAAAAAGCAAATTTATCTTGTTGGCTTTTAGATCGTCTGTGTTCAGTTTTTATTTAGGTTGAATAAAAAAGAGGCAATTTTTCCAGTATTTTATGTAACTGCTGTATTTGCTGCGACTAAAATTTCAGGTTTTGAGGCAGCTCGCACCTGATGTTTCCTATCATAGTTTAGTTGCACTTGGCATTGCCAGCATTCAGGGATTGCCTGTTGCTTCTTTTGAAAAAGAAGATGCTGAGCGCCTTCTTTTCTTCTGTTCAAGTCTGGGAAAAGATAATAAATCGAATGACTTCATTCTCGGCAGCCCTCCTACTTGGTTGAGACCACCTCCTCCTAGTAGGAAGAGATCTCAACCATGCCAAGAGACAAGCCGGGGTTCTAATTACAGCCAGAGGCTTCCAAGTCTAGCTGCTTCTAAAATAGACGAAGACAACAAAGAAGCTGGAGCCATGAATGGGGTTAGCACGCCTTTACTTCCACCTAGGCAAAGATTGAAAATAGCTGCAATGAGGCCCATTCCTCATGTTCGTCGTCCTAAAATGACACCCTTTTCTGGAATGTCCGAGTTAGATGGGCACGATGGAGGCCAATTTAAGGCTAATCTACCTCCTGCTCCCCCCACAAAGCTCAATATTGTTGGATTAACTCCAACAACACAACGAAAATCGTACTCAAGCTCTTCACATTCTAAGCAGATTATTTCCTTGAATCCTCTGCCTTTAAAGAAACATGGTTGCGGAAGAAGCCCAATACATTCTTGCTTAGAGGTGAGTTATTTTCTTTCAAAATGTTAAATCAGTTTGTAGGTGTTGAACAAGTTCGAGAGGAACAACCAGCTCTGTTTCTATATATTATACACAGAGTTAAGTAACTATATATGTCCACAAGTAATCAACATATTAGCCCTTCGCATGCTGGAGATTGTTTTCCTCATGTAGGCTGTAATCATGTAATAAAAATTAGTATAGATGTAGATCATAAAATAAAATAACTGTCAAGAAAGAAAGTGGGGTAGTGTATGAGAAAATCAAAATAGGGAATAGCTACTTTTAAAATGGTAGTGGAAATTTTTATTTTTTTATTATTTCAAAATTATTTCAAAAGATGTAATTTTGCTTGGAAAATAAGAATTGGTAAGGTATAAGAGGGGATGTTGTGGAATAAAAAAAAAGTGGGGACATGAAAGGAGTTCCCTTATTACAGTATGAAATTCTTTTGCATGCTATCTCTTCCAATATAATACCTAACTATTGGGTTTTAATTTCCTCCTGTTTTTTGTTTTTTTTTTTTTTGGTTGCAATCACTTGCTTATGATTACTTTTTATTTATCCCTTGAGCAGGAGGAGTTTTTGAAGGATGTAATGCAGTTTCTAATTCTCCGAGGACATAGTCGACTCATTCCTCAAGGTGGACTCGCCGAGTTTCCAGATGCCATTCTCAATGGAAAGCGGCTTGACCTCTACAACTTGTATAAAGAGGTGAACTAACCAAATTCCTTGGCCAGGAATTAGGTTTCACTTACTGAAGAAAATATATAGAATTTAGTGAAATTTGTTATTGAAGGATGAGGTGTTTGTCAGGTGGTTACAAGGGGAGGCTTTCATGTTGGCAACGGCATCAACTGGAAAGGACAGATCTTCTCAAAGATGCGCAATTACACCATGACCAATAGAATGACTGTATGTCTATAATCTCCCTTTGGTTTTGTTTTTAACTTTGAAATAATTAATGTTTCAAGATTAACGAAGAGGTAGTAAGGTGACTCTGGGCCTACCTGGGAAGGAAAAAGCATATCCTATAAATAAAAAATGAATAGGTGGCGCCAGAATTGTGAAACAGTTAATTTTGTGTCAGAGTTGTGCTGACTCTGGGCCTACCTGGGAAGGAAAAAGCATATCCTATAAAAAAAAATATGAACAGGTGGGACCAGAATTGTGAAACAATTAATTCTGTGGCAGAGTAGTGCATCTAGAATGTTTGGGGATTCTTTCCAATTATCTTAGCTCAAATACCAAAAAAGTATGTAATCACTACAGGATGAGTAGACCAAGTCACTCCTTTATGTGAAAGGGTTCAATTGATTGTAACACATCAATTGATACAGGTGAGTATGGTTCTTGTTTTCACAGGGTGTTGGAAATACGCTTAAAAGACATTACGAAACTTACCTCCTAGAATACGAATTGGCTCATGATGATGTAGATGGAGAGTGCTGTTTATTGTGTCACAGGTTAGCATTTATCCCATCCTATTTTTTTACTTCTCCGGTGTTGAATTTTTTAACTTTGCTAATGTCTGCTTACATGTTATTGGAAACTGTTCTGCAGTAGCGCAGCAGGAGATTGGGTGAACTGTGGAATATGTGGTGAGTGGGCCCACTTTGGCTGCGACAGAAGGCAGGGTCTTGGTGCTTTTAAGGTATCATATCACAATCTCAATCTCCGTGAGCACCTTGTGGTTGTCAAGCTAATCCTTTGGCTTTTATATGTTAATCTTTTGTTTTGACTTTGCAGGATTATGCAAAAACAGATGGACTGGAATACATATGTCCGCATTGCAGCATCAGCAATTTCAAGAAGAAACCACAGAAAATTGCAAATGGTTTTTCTCAAGGCTCCACGGTATCACGGCCACTGTAATTCAGTTTTGCTCTTATAACATCATAGTTATATTCTTTTCCTTCTGGCTCTCTGATTTTGAGGTTGCTTCCTCCCCAATCTGGCGCAAGAAATTGTTAAATTGTCCGGCTGATCAATTGCATTGATGGTAAAGTAGGAGACAAAATATGGGGGGAGGACAAAGTTAGAAAAAAGTGTAGTAGAGCATACTAGTTAGTGTAGGCATTTCATTTTGGGTGGGAAATTTCTGTCCTATTTTTTGCTTTAATTTCTGTTTTTTGTTTTTGTTTTTTTTCCCTTTGGGGGAGGAGGGGATTGTGGTTGATAGTCAAGAAATCCCATGATTCGGAAGTGTCGTTGTAATATAATTCCGCTATCGATGTGAACATATATGACTTATGTAGCGTTTAATGAAAGATTATGATTATACTGACTTATCAACTCTCTCTCTCTCTCTCTCTCTCCCCCTGTTTATCAATTCTTCCTCCTCCCCTAGGGAAAAAATTCAGTAGTGTCCCATAAGCTTAGATTTGTGAACCAGTTTGTGTTGCGATGGGTGGGGCAAGGCTAGGCGCGTTTGCCCTCATTACTTAGCCCCTTGCCACCATTTCTTATACCCGTCTCCATCTCATTTCTTATACCCGTCTCCATCTCAAAAGGCCCTGGATTAGGGGTTTTCCTGTTCTGCTCCTGCCCCTGTTTTTCGTGGCCATTTTTATTTTTGAACTTCTTGGGATAGAACACAACCCTATTTTCATCACACAATACAAATTGTAGCAACTTTATATCACTGTCAATATACATTGCACACAAAAAGTATAAGTTTCAATTTTTATTTTATTTTTAAGGGAAAAAAGGTCTGGTGGTTAAAGTGAAAATGACGAAGAACGGGGTGAATCAATGGGAATGAGAGAGATTAAAATTAATAAAGGCTTTTCATAATAAATTTATTTTGGAAAAGAAAAATAAAAACAAAGATTGAAGACCGAGAAGCACAGAATACAAAAACATAACGGTAAGGTAAAATTAACCTCTTGGAAGTAAAGTGCCCATCGTTTGGGAAATTGAGGAAAGCTTATCAACAGCCAACACACATTAATTTCTAATACCATGCATCCAAATAAATAAATTGAGATAGAAGCCAGAAGGGTAAACCCTAATTGACAGAGTCCCCTGCTCTCAAAAATCTGACTGAAATAAAAAATGGAGGGAACATCAAGCTCTGGTGAAGCTCTTGATTTGGTGGATGACTTTTACTTTTCAGCTCTTCATGATGAGGAAGTATTTCCCATCTCAGATGAGAAATATGCACATGAATTGCAGCTGCAAGAAGCCCTCATGTCCTCTGCAATCTCTTCAATAACTCCCAAAATTTCTACTCAACCCTCCAATAGAGAGGAAGATGTTGAAACCCCCATGAAAAAACAGAAGGGGAAGGAAAAAGAAACTGGCCAATCCTCTGAAACTTTCT
Organism: Prunus persica; assembly: GCF_000346465.2. NCBI lineage: Eukaryota > Viridiplantae > Streptophyta > Magnoliopsida > Rosales > Rosaceae > Prunus > Prunus persica. Next base: position 2,383,219 of record NC_034011.1, read on the forward strand.
GCTTGATCTGCATGGATGTAAAATCAACCCAAGAAATGTTCACAAACAGTGGCTGCAACCACTCATTTTGCACTGATTGCATTGGAACATATGTTGGGACTAAAATTCAGGAAAACATTTCAATGGTGAAGTGTCCTGATGTGAAGTGCAAAGAAGTGCTGGAGCCACAATCATGCCGGTCTATTATTCCCAAGGAAGTGTTTAATAGGTGGGAAAATGCTCTCTGTGAGTCTCTGGTTTTGGGGTCTCAGAAATTTTACTGCCCTTTTAAGGACTGTTCTGCTTTGCTGGTGGATGATGGAGGAGAGGTTGTGACTGTCTCCGAGTGCCCGAATTGTCGGAGACTGTTCTGTGCTCAGTGCAAGGTTGCATGGCATGCTGGGATTGACTGTGGGGAGTTTCAGAACTTGAATGAGAATGAGAGAGAGAAGGAAGATATCATGGTGATGGAGCTTGCAAAGAAGAAGAATTGGAGGAGGTGTCCCAGATGCAACTTCTTTGTGGAAAAGACTGATGGCTGCTTACACATTACATGCAGGTTAGCAAGCATTAATTTATATTTTTCTTTTTTCTCATGTGTTCAATAATCTGATCTTCTTATTGGTTTCATGATTAGATATATGTTCTGTCTACTATGAAGAAACACTTCACTACATTGTTTCGCAGATTGAGGAGGCTTTGATTTACTAGTTTCATGTATGTGATACTAAAATTTTCACTCTTATTTTGCTTTTTTAGGTGTGGATTGGAGTTTTGCTACGGCTGTGGATCATATTGGCGTCACAGCCAATTTTCCAGTCATGTATGTTCAACAGCTTGAGAACTTTATAAGCCAAATAATGAATAGGAGCATCCTTTCAGAAAAAGAAATGTAATGGGAGGTTTTGATCTTTGGTTGTATTTTGGGGGTTTTCTATGCCATATTATGTGATAAAAATCTTGACTCTACATCATGAGATTTGTTGAAACTATTGCAATATGAGATTTGTGAGGAAGGAATTGTAGTCGCTTTTTTTGGCAAGACTAATTCATAAGATCTTAACATCGATGATCTAAGGACAACATATCCGCTATTTCGTAAACTAATACTTATTAAATTGGACAACAGTACAATGTATTGTATCTACATGGGTGAGACTCATTAAAACGGACTTGGACTCAACTCCAATCCAGTCTATGTTCAAACGATACCTAAAGGGCAAACATATGAAATGGACAAAGTTGTTGACAATTAGATCAAAGAAGGAAAAGAAAAACATAATTATCTACCCAAATTGCTTGCATCTGGAGAAAATCTGAATAAAGAGTTTTTTATATATATATATATTTACATATGTAGTGAATTTATAAAACATAATCTACATTAACAATTGTACCCAACATTGATAACCATTTGATTGGTTCGAACTTCAACATTGTGTTTCAACTGGCGCAAGGCTGCCATGTATTCCTCAAACTCCTCCAAACTTGTCGTCATCTCAATTGGCTTCTCCCACCACCAATGACACCATCCTCCTCTTTCTCCATCAATATTGTTATCAATATCATCAATATTGTCAGTATTATTATTCTTCACACGCTTGATCTTCTCTACCTCCATGTGCCTCCTAGCTTCCATATAATCCTCTACTTGTTTATTACCATTGCGCATTATACTCACATGCGAAGAAATATTGTAAGGACAATAGCGAACTTCGCCGTTTACATGATGAATATCTGGCTGACCTGCATGTAATAATGAGGAGGCATTGTGGCCGAGGTAGCGGTGGATGACGGTATCAGCGGAGGGGCTGCCGAAGCAGAACACCTTGCCGTTGCTAGACACGACGATCCCCGCTGTCTCTGCACCGCACAAAACGCTGAGCTCGGCGGCTTTGTTGAAGAGACCCCTTTTGCGCTTGGAGAAGGTCACGTGACGCTTGTTCTTCTCTTCAACTTTCTTGATTTCAACCCTTCTTTGACGTTTGCTTGGCCTTTTCCCATTGATATTGTTATCGTTTGTGATCTCAATCTCAGCAGCACCCCTCTTAGCCATGGTAGGATCAGTTCTCGGCCTTTTCCCATTGATATTGTTATCGTTTGTGATCTCACTCTCAGAAGCACCCATCTTAGCCATGGTAGGATCAGTTATCTGCCTTTTCCCATTGATATTGTCATCGTTTGTGATCTCAATCTCAGCAGCACCCATCTTAGCCATGGTAGGATCAGTTATCTGCCTTTTCCCATTGATATTGTCATCGTTTGTGATCTCACTCTCAGCAGCAACCATCTTAACCATGGTAGGATCAGTTCTCTGTCTTTTCCCATTGATATTGTCATCGTTTGTGATCTCACTCTCATCAGCACCCCTCTTAGCCATGGTAGCACTAGTTCTTGTGATATTAATGGCAAACACTAGAGGGAAGGAAACTAATGGCAAACCCTAGAGGGAAGGAAACTAATGGCGAACCCTAGAGGGAAGGAAATCAATGGCGAACTCTAGAGGGAAGGAAAGCAATGGCAAACCCTAAAATATTGTGAAGCAATCTTGGAGATAATATGGTAGGTAGCTCTAGGTTTTGTTATGTTTTGTTATGAAGGAGATCTCGTTATGAAGATGGTAAGTGGTATATATAATGGTAAGTACCAGTGACTTGACTATGAAGCATATAATTAAGGTCTGTTTTTCGGTAGTTAATTTCTAAAGTTTAGGGCTATAATCAATACGGGCAGTCTAAATTATAAGAAAATTACTTACCCAATCTCACTCAAGAGAATACTTACCCTTCTTTTTTTTCCTTGAAGTTTAGGGATTCTTTTATTAAAATACGTATTTTTTTGTGTTACTTACTTAGAATGGGAGAACTCATGAACCGAAAAAACAAGAAACAAAAAGAATGAATGGGCACCATCTACACACCGTCCTTCTCCACCCCACAGATCGTCCCCCTCCTGAATTCAACCTCCCCAATCGCCCCCTCACGTCTCTTTCCTCCCTCCAATGGCTAATGAGTGTTCTCTTTTCTTTTCCTTTTTTAAATTTTTTTATATTAATCTTATATTTTGTTTTTAAATTGATTTTATGTATTTTTCTAAAGAGTTTAGTTTGTGATTGGTTTAGTTTTTATGTATTGACCTTTTCCAGTATTTAATCAAATAAATCTCTTTCTTCTATATGGCTCCTACACTCCCATAACACATGTTGTGTATCTTCTCTCATTATGATATGACTAATCATGTAAAGATAGGGATAAAGAGAAGTGTTGAAGAATATAAAGTCCCACATCGAAAAATTTTGCCCCACCTTATTTGACAAGAAGGATATATAAGTTAACATGTGCTAGGTGCAACGGAAGATTAGGATGTGGCTTGCGAGGTTGGAGGGACAGGATAGAAAAAGAATTTTTCTTTCATATAATCAATTGTATGCAACCAGTACCTAAGAATATAACTCATAAGGGAGACACTTGTGATAAGTATTATCATGTAATAAAAGAGATATATATATATATATATATAAGTGTTTTTTTATTTAAACTCCGCATTTTTATTTGTTCTATATTCTAAGTTCACCCTAATTTCTAATTCAAATTTTCACAATTTTTAAGAAAACTCCACTATTCTTCCCAAACTATCCCTAAATACACACCTATCATAATAAATAAATAAATAAAAATGCATCAACCTCACACCCCACACTCCGCTATCTTGTCTTTCACTACTCGAAGTTCACCTCAACCTCACATTACTTAAAAGAGATAAAAACACTTGTCAAATGTGTAGCAGCATTATTTTATTATTAATTTTTTAAATTTGTTAAATTTTCTTGTTCAACAAAGCAAACCCATGTGGCAATTTCCAGATTATATATCAATCAAAGGCTTAGGCAGGCATTGTTTCTTTACTTCGCAATCAAGGTCTGGTTTTTATTTTTTCCCCTCCAGTTTTGTTTCTTTGATTATGATGATGATTATTATTATTATTATTTCTGATTTGTTTGTTTGATTATGATTTACCATAATTAGGGTTTGTGAAGAGAAGATGAGAGTGTAGTAGGTTTTTTGGATTGAAAGAGAAGAGTAATTTGGCAATAGGGTGTAGAGGAGTTTGTGTTTCTAAAACTTCATATAAAGAATGGTGAGGTGTATGGAGTGTGTGTATAGATGTACTAGGGTTAAGTATGAAGTTGGATAACTTTTTTTTGTCATTTTACACAATAATAAAATTTAAGAGTTTAATAATTTAAGTATTGGGCTGAACAAAGAAAAATACGGAATTTAAATAAAAAAAACTCATACATAATTATGTATAACTAGTGAGAATTACCCGTAAAAGAGGCACATGCAAGTAGTTTTGGGAGAGATGGTGGGCTCATTCCCCCTAATTTCTTACTTCTTTTATTTCTTTATTTTGTTTTTAAAAAATTGTCTAAAGGCTTGTGAATTTCAATCATCTTGTACATGATCAGTGCTGTAGCCAAGCCATGAACAAATAAAATGAATAATGGGTGTCCAGAGCAAGTTTTTGAAGTCTTCATAGAACTTTACCAATCAGTAATTATGGGCTTATGGAAAAACTGGCAACCCAAACAAGTAAACTAGACCCACTTCATGAAACCTCAAAACATTTGCTTCTTTCTTTCCCCGACATCTGAAACAAAAACAAGTAGGTCAGGTGGTTGGTGACAAATGGGGTCATCCATACACCTCCAATTTAATTTGCATTGACCACATAATTTGCTCATCTGCGGTGTCCTCTCACATATGGCCCATGTATAATGCTGTAACTTTGAATTTTCTGTCAACAGATAACGACCAAGCTCATGGTGCCTACGCACCAGTTAATTAAAATTAAATTCACTTTTAAAAAGCAGATATGAACTTAGTCAAGTTGGTTAGAGTGGATGTGCTTATCCGACTTCGAATCCCCCTATCGCTTGTATAAAAACTACTATAAGGGTGCATATTTCTTGATTTATTAGTGGTTATTTCATTAATTAATGGTTCATATTCTCCTTTACCTTGATCACTTCTCTTTCAGAAATAATTCCTTTTCTTTTGTGTCGTTGATTTTGCATCCCTACTTGAGAAAATTTAGGACAGAAGATGCAAGAACCTTCACAAAATCATAAACCCTACTTTGTTTTAAATCGAAACCTAACCTAGAAAGAATGGCCCCTCTTTACTACGACTAATAATTAACTTATCAATAATTGCATTAAGAAGATCGACCCTACCTTCCTCAGTCTTCACCTCTCTCCCTCTGTCTCCCATCTTAATTTAAACCAAAGTATGCATGGTTTCACTGCCTCATGGGGCCTCCATGTCCACCACTTTCGTTTCTTTTATTCCTTTGCTTCCCGAAATATCACTTTCAAACTATTTTTTTTCCCCCTCTTTCCTCAACAAATGTTGGCTTCTTCTTAGGTTTTTGAAGAACAAATATGTGCTCCTTTGTCACTGTATTATGGCCCCATTGAATTCAAATTCAAAGCCACACCAATACCACAAATGCTAAGCTTGTTCATCCAAGTTAACCCCACCTTTGCTTGTTTTGGCTGAGATCTTGAAGATGTGAAACCAAAGAGGAAGTCATCATATTTATGTAACACTCAAAGAACTACAGTTATGATGGTTGTGATTTCTTCTACAAAGCATGGGCCACCCACCACCATATATTCTTCCAAAATGTCAATGATGATAAGAGAAGATCATGATCGACAACTGTCCTGGCCATGCGTGGTTGCACACTTGCAACTTTGATTGGGTTCCACCTTAGACATCGATCTCAATTGATTAGGCCAAATTCATCATCCTTACTTAAGGGCATATTATTATGAGTGGTGATTTCGTTAATGGTGCATGTTTCTTGAATTATTTTCGCTTGATTGGTTCTCTGTGTTTTATTTTATTTTATAAAAAAACGATAGAAGTTTATTAGATCAAACAAAACGAGTACATTGGAAAAATATTATAAAGGGAGTCATTCTAATAGCAGTACGGCGTACATGGGAAAACTTTCCCTAATGACCTGATTCGGCTAAAAAGTTAAAACGATCTGGAGAGAAATCACTTCAAAAAAAAAAAACTTTTCTAAACCTCTATCTATCATCATAGGATTGGTTCTTTGTTTTAGTAAAGGAGTCATTTTCCCTTGCCCCATAGAGCCCACATTATAACATATCAAAATTCGTATATATATAATGGCTTCTTCCCCGTTTTGAGTTTGATGGTCCACTCCAAGGCAAATCAACTTTAATAAAGAGACCGTGGAAATGTTGCGGAATTCTTCTTTATTCCCTAGTTAAATCCAAAAGCAAGTCAAATCAGACTCCTAAATAAAATATTTCATCTGATTAACCTCACATGGTCAATTTTTCCAATTTGAAGTTTGAGAAAGAAGATGAAAGTTGTCCAGTAGAATCTACAAGTATTCGTTTACCATACAATCTACATCTAGACATATTATTTTGCCAAATTCGAAATACGGAGTATAGCCGTGCGGCTGTACGTATAGAAAAAAAAAACATAAAGAACATAAAATCATTGGAAATTTTGTTTGTAGGGTTGAAGTCAAAGTGCATGTGTGGTTGACATTTGAGAGTACAAACATATTCTCTCATAATTATTCATAGACGAGAAGAATATGCTAATAATACATCCAAATCGTAATTAAGAAAATTAATTGTGCAACAAATCATGGCGCATTCGTCACGGACACTGCATATATACAAGCTAGGTTTTTGGCTTATTGCCCAGGTCGATAAGATTGTTGGCATTATTAAAGCACAGCAAGGTCTTGCAGAGACTCCTTCCTTGACCATAACTACAGCAGGTCACATTATCAACAATAATTTGTATATGTTATTAGCAGTGGGCGGCCCAGAATGTATGTAAATGGTGCCACCGCACAAGGTTCCCGATATATAAATATTAAAACACAGTAAAATCTTGCAGAGACACCTTTGTTAGTGAATAATAATTTGTATATGTTGTCAGTGACAAGAATTTAAAAAAAAAAAGGGCAAAATTAATATCTTTCAACTTTAATTAGGTAAACAGGACAAAAAACCTTAACTTTAATTATGTGAAACTTTACCTTCTATTATGTGTGTTTGATATTTTACTTATAACACTGTGCTAATTAACCTGTACATAGTTACGGTAAAGTTCACCAAGGCATCCTTGATATCAAATTACAGCTTCTCAATGAAGACGGCAATGCTGCATATACAACTTATGCATAGTACGTAGTGCTTAACCATCTTCTTAAAACGTGTCACTTTGCTCAGAGAGGACAAGTCACAGAACCGTAAAAGTGCAGGGGTTTTAGTTCAAGTTATTAAGAGTATTTACACATGCACTAAGTCTTAAATTTAATTTCCCCTTTTCTAATATCGCTTGTATCAAAAGAAAAAAAACAAAAATTTCACTTGTCCTCACAATATTATGGATCATTCTGTACAAGTGCAGCTCTAAACAAAAACTTTGTTTGCATCAAAAACACTAACCCTACAATATGTGTTCGAGACATCACCTCGGCCTAACTCTATAAGTTCAGAATACAGTTATAGGCGCAGTATCCATATTATTCATGCGCATGCATGCTCACACCCTGAGCAGTAAATCACAGCAGCAACTAGTCTTTCATTGCAGTGACCCCTTTGCCTTGCCATAACTGGAGCACTTGGTCACAAGAATAACACAAGGACATTATTTGTCTCTTGCAACTTTAATTAGGTAAACGGGACAGAAACAAAATTAACTTTTAATTAGGTGAACTTTTTTTGTCACGAAAAATATTACCTCCAAAGTATCTTAAAGCATTTTGAAGAAGAAGAAAGAAATGAAAAAAACAAATGGATTTCAAACGACTCATTGTATATAGTCATTCCAAATTCATTAGACTCTTTTAAAATACATACAATCTAATGTTTTCTAATTTTATTTAACAAATTTAGCTTTGTCGTCAAATTCAAAAAATTTCTTTCAAATACCTTTATCCAAATGAACGAAGGCTAAGGGTAGGTAATTATGTACAAATTTCTGCATCAAGTCATGCGGTAACCCAAATTAGAGAGGATTTTGGGGAAAGGAAGTTGGTGTATAGTTGAAATGGTGATTAATTAGCTGCAATTGGCGATACAAATTAACCTTCGTGTGACATGGCATCGAAGAAGAAACCATGTCTCTGACATGGCATAGAAGAAGAAACCCTCGTGTGACATGACATAGAAGACATAAACACGTGTGCCCATTCAGCTTTTTATATATTAATAATAATAATATTACATTTCCGAATTAAATTTCGTGTTCGATTATGACCACACAACTAGTACCCCAACTGAACACTCAATTTTTTTATTTATTTTACATTTCTAAATACAAATAAATTTTTACTCTGTCAACAAAAAAAAGGCTTTTACAAATATATAATATATTTATAAAAAAAACATCCCAACTTCCCATACAAAGTCACACGTAAGCGGCAGCAAACCTGGGCCTTTTTCTACCGTAGAGAATCTAGACCAGATCATTGTCACGGATCCAATTCTATACTAATATTAGAAGTAACATCAAAGAAAGAAATGAGAAGTGAATAAGCTTGTGAGACCATTTGCAGAGACCTCTACTTTTAGTATGCAATGTAGATTCGTTGCAAATTACATATAAGAGATCGAGATTGTATAAATATATATGTATATATATATATATTTTTAGTTGATGATATTTAATTAAATTTAAAATTGGGTGGTGTCTCATTCATAGATTGAAGATTCCATTTTGTCTTGTTGGCATGTTTGATTTCTGGTTTTCCTATCTACATAAAAAACACTCGTTCTAACTAATAAGAGCTCATTTATGAGTGATTTTGGGAGGGTCAAAATTACTTAGAGTACTTCCACCTGTGCTCATTTGTTAGGGCAAAAGGAAGCTCAGCAATGAAAGGCAGTCCAGGCAAAAATGGGCCCCATTTACCCAGGCTAACCCAAAAGCAAGAATTGCTTGATCTGCTGCTTGAGTTTGCTGATCTCATACTGACATCAACAACCAATTTAAATTAAAAAAAGAAAAAAAAACCAAAAAATTCAGATTTTTTATTTTTTCTATAAATACCTAGCCATGTTCTTCACTTCCCACAACAAGACAACATACAAATTGCTCTCCTCATATCTCATGTGAATAGTGTTTGCCTTGATTTGCCATGACAATGGTTGAAAAGCAAAATAAAAAAGAATAGGGCAATCACTATTCACGTGAATAGTGTTTGCCCTTACTTGCTATTAACCATGGCACCATGGGTGGAATTGCTCTTAAAGGGAGAAACATCTCTCATGTGCTTCTCCATATAATTACTTTAAGTGATTTTAAGCGATTTTGAGAAGAAGCTGTCACACCCCGGAGCTGGGGTTGGTAGAAACCATACACCCGGTGTGTGAGAAAATAAAAAGAAAGCCAAAACAGGGTTTAAAATAAACTTCTCTTATAAAAATATATCCAAAATCTTATAACTTTACAATAAAAATAAATAAAGCTCTATCACTCTCATCTAATTCAGCCTCAACCGATTTAGTCCTTGTCTTGCCCACTAATACATCTGAAAAATTAAATAGGGTGAATGATGAGCAACCACTGCTCAGTGAGTAGATTATGTAATATGCTAGTCAAGCAATGCTATTTTACACACTCTAGAAAATATCATGAAAAGATACACCAATCCAGATCATATCACATCATCTCTTCATATCTCGGTTATCCTTCATAGCATGTAACTAACCACGTGACCTCTATTGGCCTTACTACCCTATGTCCTCGTGTGGTACATCTATCCCTCTGATACCCCAACATTTAAGTTCTCATGTTCCATGAATAATACATACTTCACAAATATTCCAATATATATAGTGTGAAAGATTGCTACAAATTAGACATGTTTGACTTGAAATAGAGAGATAATTGTAAATAGAACAAATCCACGATAATTCATGGTTTTCATATTTTATCACAAAATAAGAACTTTTAGAACACATTACATAAACCATTCACCTCGATAATGAGAGCCCTTAAAATAAATTGGCAAGACAACCCATCTACCTATCTTCATGTACTATCACCGAAACCAAGCTCCAAGAGTTTCATCACCACTCTCTCCTTCTTTCCAATTTATCATGTTTAGAAACTATAAGGTTATGCTCCTATTTATAGTGTTTATAGGGATAGGATAAACTTCAATATTAAAAGGATAAGAACATTCAAGTTTATCCAAAAAATAAAGATCCTAACCAGATAAGATTATCCAAACGATAAATATCTTAAAAAGATAATATTGGTGAAGTTTATCTAAAAGATAAATATCTTCTTTTATCCGTTTAAAATATGAGTCTTCACGTAAGCACATGAGAGATGATTCTCCATAAAATCAAACTACTTTAAAGTAATTATATGGAGAAATGATTCTTCATAGAAATGACTATTAGTCTATCTAAAATTACTGTCAAACGTCTCATTGAAAAAAAAAAAATTACTTTCAAACGAGTCCTAAAGAAAAGGGACTGTAATTGTTTATATATATATATATATATTGATTTAACAGCAATATGTCACTATGTTTTTCAGAAAATATTCACTGGTTAAACAGGTCACTGTTGTATGGCCTTTTTAAAATCTTATTTTATGAATGACTGTTTTTTACAGTCAAATATAGCTTAATTAAGCAGGCTGATCCACAAGGTCAGTAACCAACAATAAGAAAAAAATTACATGGTGCATAAGATTCTCTCAAATTTCCTCCTTGTGTCTTTTTGAAAGAAGTGAAAGGTGTAAGCAAAAACCACTCAAACATCACATCCAAGAACACAGGGATAAAGACAAAACATTCCACTATTTTGTTAGCAAAAGAGTTACAAAAAACCCATCTCCTCCTCTTCTTTCCTGTACCAATGAAAACTACACAGTAAAGTTGTATAAGTACATAGACCATATAGTTCCCCCCCCCCCCCCTCTCTCTAAACATTGATTGTAATTGTACCCTCTCTCTCTCTCTCTCCCACCTCACTGTCTGCAATACTACTTACACAATGCATTCAATTTTCAATTGAATTTTGAATCAAACCCAAACCAAAGTGATGAAATCAAGTACCAAATAGAGTGTGACCACCACCACCCAATCTCACTCTCTTCTTTTTTCACTTTTTATTATTAAACTCATTAATGTGTTTCATCCATAAGCAATAAGAAGAAGAAGAAGAAGAAGCAGCAGCTCAAGCTCAAGCTCAATTTCTCTCTCTCTCTCTCTCCAATGGCTATCTCTCTTCTCTATCTCCTCATAATCTCACTCTCCTTCTCCAACTTACCCTCTTCTTCTTCTTCTTCTGATAATAATAATAATAATGTTAATAATGCTGCAAAGACCTTCATAGTCCAAGTCCAGCCAAGCTCCAAACCCTCCATTTTCCCAACCCACCAAGACTGGTACTCTTCCTCTCTCTCCTCTCTTTCTTCTGATAAAGCCACTGCCCCCACCGTCCTCCACACTTACTCTACTGTCTTCCATGGCTTCTCTGCCAAGCTTTCCCCATCCCAAGCCCAGACACTTCAGTCCCTTGACCACGTCACCGCCATTATCCCCGAGCAAGTCCGCCAACTCCACACCACCCGCTCCCCCGAGTTCCTCGGCCTCCGCTCCACCGACGCCGCCGGTACCCTCCTCAGGGAGTCTGATTTCGGGTCTGACCTTGTCATCGGAGTCATCGACACCGGCATCTGGCCCGAACGCAAGTCATTCCACGACCGAGACCTGGGCCCCACCCCCTCCAAGTGGAAAGGCCAGTGTGTCGCCGGCAAAGACTTCCCCGCCACCATCTGCAACCGCAAGCTTATCGGCGCTCGCTTCTTCTCCGCCGGCTTCGAGTCCACGAACGGAAAAATGAATGAGACCTCAGAGTACCGCTCCCCCCGCGACTCCGACGGCCACGGGACCCACACTGCCTCCATCGCTGCCGGGAGGTACGTTTTCCCAGCGTCCACTCTCGGCTACGCCAAGGGCGTTGCCGCCGGAATGGCTCCCAAGGCCCGGCTTGCCGCCTACAAGGTCTGCTGGAGTGCCGGCTGCTACGACTCCGACATCCTCGCCGCGTTCGACGCCGCCGTCGCAGACGGCTGCGACGTCGTTTCCCTCAGCGTCGGTGGCGTCGTCGTCCCCTACCACCTCGACGCCATAGCCATCGGCGCGTACGGAGCCTCGGACTCCGGCGTCTTCGTCTCTGCCTCCGCCGGAAACGGCGGTCCCGGAGGGCTCACTGTCACCAATGTGGCACCGTGGGTGACAACCGTCGGCGCGGGAACTATCGACAGGGACTTCCCGGCCGATGTGAAGCTCGGGAACGGCAGAATAATCCCGGGCATGAGCATCTATTCCGGGCCGGGTCTCGCTCCGGGTCGGATGTACCCGCTGGTTTACGCGGGCGGCGTCGGCGGCGATGGCTACTCCTCGTCTCTGTGTCTAGAAGGTTCTCTGAGTCAAGTAAAAGGGAAAATCGTCGTCTGCGACAGAGGAATTAATTCAAGAGCCGCGAAAGGTGACGTGGTGAAGAAAGCCGGAGGCGTTGGTATGATACTCGCGAACGGGGTTTTCGACGGCGAAGGACTAGTAGCTGACTGCCACGTGTTACCCGCCACCGCTGTGGCTGCCTCCACGGGCGACGAAATCAGGAGATACATCGCCGCATCCAAGTCTAAGTCCCCAGCTACAGCGACAATTGTGTTCAAGGGGACTCGGATCCGGGTCCGGCCCGCGCCGGTCGTGGCGTCGTTTTCAGCCCGCGGGCCGAATCCGGAGTCTCCGGAGATATTGAAGCCGGATGTTATCGCGCCCGGCTTGAATATATTGGCGGCTTGGCCCGATAAAGTCGGGCCCTCAGGCGTGGCTTCGGATAAGAGAAACACGGAGTTTAATATCCTCTCGGGAACATCAATGGCTTGCCCACACGTGTCCGGCTTGGCGGCGCTGTTGAAAGCGGCGCATCCAGATTGGAGCCCGGCCGCCATTAGATCCGCCCTGATGACCACGGCATACACCGTGGACAATCGGGGTGAGACCATGCTTGACGAGTCCAGCGGCAACACTTCCAGCGTTATGGACTTCGGGGCGGGTCATGTCCACCCGCAAAAGGCAATGGACCCGGGGTTGGTCTATGACATTGTCTCTTACGATTACGTGGATTTCTTGTGCAATTCCAATTATACCACTAAGAACATCCAGGTGGTGACTAGGAAGTTTGCCAATTGCAATGGGGCTAAGAGGGCAGGGCATGCTGGCAACTTAAATTACCCCTCCTTGTCTGTGGTGTTTCAGCAGTATGGAAAGCATAAGATGTCTACTCATTTTATTCGGACCGTGACAAATGTGGGTACGCCGAATTCGGTTTATCAGGTGACGGTTAAGCCGGCTGCAGGGATGACGGTGACAGTGGAGCCGGAGAAGCTTGCGTTTAGGAGGGTGGGGCAGAAGTTAAGTTTTCTTGTGAGGGTGCAAGCCTTGGCAGTGAAGCTATCCCCTGGTAGCACTAGCGTGAAGAGTGGTTCTATAGTTTGGTCTGATGGGAAGCACACTGTGACTAGCCCCTTGGTTGTGACAATGCAACAACCTCTCTAGGTGTTTGTATGTGTGTGTTTAGGGTTTCGGGTTTCGGGTTTTAGGAATTTTGCGCTCCTTAGACCTTGTTACAAAAGTCATAACTTATCTCTCTCTCTATATAAATATGTATGTATAATGAGAATGTGTACTTTGAAGGTTTTCGACTCCAGAAAACTGGTGGGGTTTGGTTGTTTGTTGTAAGTTTAAGAAGCGAAAACGTTTGTAGAACGAAAAAAAAAAAAAAAAAAAGGGATGGTTTTTGTTTTGTAGTCTTTAATGTATATTTGTTGATCTCTAAATCGTTCTGATTAGTTTATAAGTAAGATTTGTGAAGCATATGATTTTGTTTCCTGCAATATGATTCTGTTGTCAAAGTTTCTTTCTGCACGTAAACACTGAGCTAATGACAATCATTAGACAAGAAGAATCATGTGGGGTACTTGAAGCAACGACATGGCGTTTTCTGGACTAAATCTGCAAATCAGACAAACTACTTTCTTGATGGGTGAAATTATGATATAAAATGGTATATTATTCATGATTAAAAACCCATAAATTGTGTAGTGTGTTTGAAATATGTGCATGCCTAATGAGAAGATCCAACTAACCAGTTGTCTAGGCTTTTTGCAAGATCAAATTGACCTCATGCAAATCTAAATAATCAAGGCTTTTTGGAATCCCCTTTTAAGTTTCCACTTGATTTAGTTTAAACTTTATTACCTCTCAATCTCAATCCATTGACAATTTGACGTCCTACCCGATGCTTTTAGCTATAAAACACAAGCAATAACATCAGGATCTATCCGCGTACAAGTTTATGCAAAAAGTTAATTAATCCGTTTGTCAAAAGCAACTTATTAGCTGGAAAGTGTCACTTATTAGGAAAATTTTTTAAATTTATTGACCATTATAACACGGTGTTTAGCAGTTGATATTTTGTTTTACTTTGCTCATAAAATCATGATGTCCCCTTTTTTTTTAAATCACAATTTTATTACGTGTATTCGTAAAATTATCCGTGATATTCATCATTTAACTAATTCATTTGTGTAGATCTCCTTAAATAGAAGAACAACAACAAAAACCCAAACTACGATCTCAATCTTGGCTATCGCATTTGGAGAGACAGGCCAGGCAGCACACATGTCTTGGCTTGTTCTAAGAATCCAACCACCCTAGGCACCCCTGATGTAGAAATTACAGGCATTGTCTTGGCCAATCTATTCTGTCAAGTTTGATTCACAAGGTGCAACTTTGCAAGGGCAAGTTGCAAGCTGACTTTACATATTGGAGGGACCAATGCTTTCCGACGCCTCTCCCATTATTAGAATTCAAGGATAGCATAGTCCATAAATTGCAGAGGCATTTTCCTTCCTGCCAGATATGACTTACGTAACGTGGGGCATGCATCGGTGGTCAGATTCACATGTCTCACTACACTAGCTAGGTTTTGTGGAAGCTAGTCACTTCACGTTTCTCTTCCTTTTTCTCAATTTCTTGTTTTGTTGTTTGATGGAACATGTGACTTCGTTTGGGATCGCAATTTCCCCGCCAATTCCGCGAGCCTTTTACATGGTTACACCTAATGGGGACAGGAATAGTTATGAACACATTATGTGTTTGTGGTTGTAATATTTTTCTACTTCTTTGTTGTAATAATACAAGATGGTTATGTCAAGGAAACAAATTGAAAAAATGTACAATGGTTTTAGACGAGTAGCGACGAAAATAACAAATTCAGCCCTGCTGCGTCGTACTCGTTACCGTCTCTACATGTTGGATTTACTTGTACGGACATGGATTGGGTGTACATATTGAATTTTTTAACTTAAGATTTGAACATTATGACTTGTTTTAACTAAATGGAGATAACTACCGCTACGAAAAAGTATTTGGGTTTCAAGTAATATTGTGGCCCAACTGACTTTGGACAACGAAAAGGCCTGGGTAGAGATAGCTGCCCTACTAAAGCTCTGTGGTTATGAGTTGGGGTGATGTTTTGCCTTGCCCACCTAAAGACACCCAAAGCCCCTTCATGGAAAATGGGCCTAACATTTGGTGAGCAGGCCAAGTAATAAAATAAAAATAAAAGGGTTTCAAAGTGTGCCCAATTTGACTTGTTACTAATCTTTGACTGTTGAATGAGAAAATTTAGAAGACATAGAGTACGATTAAAAATCAAAAGCATGATTCTCCCAGCCGACGTCAAAATGCAGGCCACCTGATCATCTGAGGTCACACCTAACGTTTGTCCCTTGGGAGATGACAAAATATATTGTGAGTTTGTGTACGTAGCATCATTTTCTTCACCAGTCACCTCCAGCTCTAAAATTTGACATCATCTTTGCCAAACGCCAAATGAAGTACCCTAATCGGTTGAAGAAAATGACATGAAAGATATATGCACGTTGCTTACTTCGACTACAAGACCCTCTTGCATGTGTGTGAGTGCGATGACGAATCAAAGTGGTCCATATAGCTATAATTTCACAGCACCCGATAAGCTAAAGCCAAACCAGACTTGATAGGGCAAGTCTAAAACTCCATGTCTATTCTTTTCGGAATAGTCAAAAAATCTCACGATCCGTACTTTCGTATGTTGCGATAAACTCTAGATACATGTTATTAGTATATGTAAACAATGCGTGTTGGATAGAATCAAAAGTTCCTTCGTTTGGGTAAGAATGCGATATCAAAATGAAGAAACTGAAAAGGAAAATCTTTATATGCATGGTATTCCGGGGAAAACAACTTTAAATTGCAGGATTTTTGGATGTGAGAGATCGGCAGACGTAACGATGACCTAATATTGTTCATGGTTGTTACAAACTTGGAAGCTAACCCTTCCCCGTGTCTAAATGCGTAACAGTAAATGACCACCGACTCAATAGAAATAATTTTTTCTAATGATTTCTCTACCTTGATATAAATTGAAGAAAATAATTTAAATATATATATTTTTTGCCTCAATTCTAAAAGAATAATTATTGCTTGAGAGAGAGAGAGAGAGAGAGAGAGAGAGAGAATCCTTTCCCAAATTAGCGTGACATGGATGACATGGTGGCCACTCCTAGTCTTGAAATAGTATACATAATAGATGCATGGAATTCCTTCTTGTCTTTATGGGTAAAGCCAAATAACTTGAATTCACTATGTTATGAGGTATATTTTATGCAATGTAATATTTCAACTTGGTCGACAACTTGTCTTCAAGTGGTACCAATTTAAAGATTTTTTTTTAAAAATGTACACAAGATTATTCCCAGTTGGGATTAAACTAATCATGTGATTATGTGTTAAGTTTTGTCATTTGTTCAAGGTCGTAACTTTAAATGACTATAAAATTTGCATAGCTTTGGTTTTGGTTTTGGTTTTTGGTTTTTGTTTTCGGTTTTGATTTCGGCTTTGGTTTTGGTTTTGGTTTCTGGTTTTTGTTTTCGATTTTGGCTTTGGTTTTGGTTGTGGTTTTGATAAAATGGCAATTCTTTATATTTCTTCTGACCTAGTACACCCTTTAAGTTTATTTAAACTAATTAAAAGCCCTAAGCATCCATCATCAGCAAAGTCTAAAATATCGATGAAATATCAATGATATTATCATTTTTTCAGGCGTAGGATATTTTGAAACATATTTATACACATATTGTATAATTATCAATAATATCCTCGATATTATCAAAAAATATCGACGTCGATAATTTCTCACAAGCTTCAACAACATGGCCAAAATATTGAGATAATATTGATAAATATTGAAAATAGCGCTATATGGACAACTTCAACTAATCTCGGATCCATATAGATGACATGTTAACAACTATATGCAAAACTATTTTGAGAATTTATCATTTAATGACTACTCTTCACAATACACTTACTCTACGCATAAAGATGATGAACTCATAGCAAAAGAAATTAAGGAAAAAAAACTTAAAATTGGTTTTGCACTTTTTGAATAGAAGACAGCTAGGTTTTGTGGATGAGGAGGAACAGAGAAGATCCTCCACTTGGCCACTTGATTTAAGATTTTTTGTATATAATATGGTAGTACGTACTAATGGTTCTACCTAGTAATTATTATTATATATCCCAAAGAATATTTATTAAATAAAATAAAAAACCAAATGTCAATAAGTGAATCATGAAAGAGTGTAGAGCACAAGCTCCTCTTCCACCTCACCACCCTCCTGAACCTTCTTGGATCCGTCCCACAAGTATTAGTATATGTTAATATAAAATCATCAGAATAATATCTTAATTTGTTTACTCAAACGTTGGAGAGGACGCTTAGTCGGCAATTAAATTTCTAGGCTCACTTGATTAAGAGGAATGGGGGACAGAATGGGACAAAAAGCTGCAAATGCGTTTTGTTTAGCAACAAACAAATAAAAATAGTGATAGCATGTGACAAAACTTGATTTACATCAAAAGGTGTGGATAAGATAAGATCATTTGCAGAACATATTTTAAAGTTTAAACTACTTTAAACTCAATTATCTCATGAACGTTTTTTTCGATGTATCTGCTATATTTGTCAAAGATGATAGTCAATCGGTGCATATCTGTTATCTTTTGGTGTTTACGGACAATGAATTGGCTTTATGACAACATAGTTATAATCCGACTGATTTAGTTTCTTTATTTTTAGAATAAGTCGCAAAAACTCTCTTTGGGGTTTTTTTATGTAGTTTTCACTTTTCATTTGTGAAAACTTTTCACCTCTCATTTGTGAAAACTTTTCACATATTTTTTATGAGAGTTCTTATTTTTATTGTTTAGGTTTGGTTTTTCTAAGTCTTATCTCTTTTTGATTTGCAATCTTAGTTAGAATGCCTATATTATAGTTTATTCGGCTGCGTGATTGTTAGTAAAGACTCACTAAATTGTCTTAATATTGATGTTAAATTTCTTCGTAATTATAATAGCACTTTGTAGCTAGTTTATTGTCCCTTTATATCTAGTATACTATCTCATAATTTTTCAACAAAACAAAACCCAATTATCGGACCCTAAAAAAAAAGAGTTTAACTTCCTATTAGAAGGTTAAAAATTTGTGCATGAATCACATACTTAATCAAACTTAATCATAATTACAGCATCCATTGCAAAATCGTGTAGAAGTGTTCCACATCCCACTTTGGTAGAAATGTGTTTACTACTACATATGCAGTAATAGGCACCCAAGCAAGTTGGACCATGAAAGAATTGCTTATAAATTGGCAAAATAATACAACTGCACGTCAACCAAGTTATAGAAAAAGGTTTGTCTTACATCATTTTCAAAGAAACGAGACTCTCGTCTAAATACAATGCGTAATGAGCCTCACAAAACTATCGATTAAATATCTATCATTGTGATATATCCCATTCGACCCAAAAAAAAAGTCCCACGCCGAATAAGGGTCCCACTCATTTCTTTTAAGATTTGTCGCTTAGTTTTTTCCTTATCTTTTTCATTCCTCGTTTAATTGCACCATATTCTGATGCATGAACCTCCTTTCCTCCGTTGCTTATATTAAATATTTTCACTTTTTAACCCATTCACACAACTTGAGAGAGACCTCACCATGTACAGTAACTTTTGAAATTACCGCGGTAAAACAGTAGTATTTTTCCCCTTCCCATTTCACCCCTCTTCTGTGTATGAATTTGATGATTGCCATGTTGCTCTTCTGAGTTTTTTTTTACAGTGGTGGGTAACTGGTCAACAAACAGATTGATCCAGCAATTACGTCACGACAGATCGATGGTGTAAAATTGAGACAGAAATTCTGCTTACAACTGTTGTAAACATGACCTGGAGCTATCCGACATATCATGATTGGAGAAATTCATGAAGAACATAAGCATGATTCAAGGTATATACCATGATATATAAGTTGAACACATGACTAGTATTGAGAGGTTAGCTGTTTAACGATTTTAAAATAATTGTCCGTAGTTAATTGATATAAATCTCACAATACATATTACATTAATTAATGATTGAAAGTCGTTGATATGTACGAAAATTCTAGATCGGATAGCGAACAAACGAAAAGTTTTTAATGTCGTGTTTAAAGTGAGGTGAAGAAATAACACATGTCGCAACTTATAATAAAAGTAATTTTGTTTAGAAGTCAAGAAAGGGTTTCTAGTGATCAAAGCACTTTGCAAAATGTGCACGTTTCTGATTTCCGGCCACAGAACATGTGTTGTTGACACGGTTTCTTCTGTTTTTGACCAACACGTACGTACAAAGGTTTCTTATGTTGAGTCCAGAAAATCATATGATAAATCAGTGGCTTACGCATGCACGGATTATAATTTCTCATTAATTAAGATGTCAAAACGACGTCACTGTTTGAAATGAAATGGCAAGGAAATAAAAATGGACTTGATTTTGTGAAACTCGTGAATTCAAGAAAAGTTAGGTGTGGTTCAAACATTTCAATGATTTCCGGTCAAAATAGGGTAAAGGTAAACCAGTCCTCCTCATAGAGGTGGACTTATGAAAGTTAGGTAAGATATATATACCCAAAGAGTTCTTGCTAGCTATCTCAATAAATAAGGCCCACGAAAGGTAATAAATCCTCCAAATTTTTGCTACCTAATCTTGAGAATCCACTTTTTTAAAATAATAATATAGGAGGTTATTAAAGTAATTTACCTCTAATTAAATCCGAATATACAATTGAGAGTCATCGTATTTGTTGAAGAATGTAAAAAGTCTCACACCAGAAATTTGACAAGATAAAATACAACATATAATGAGTGGTTCCACTAATAATAACATCGAAACATTTTATGATAAAATTTCACTCTTACTAATTTTATTTAATTTTTATTTATTTGAAGCATATAAGATATTGTCAGGTAATTTCTACCAAAAAAGTTGGGAAAAGCTTTGATAGGTGTAAATAATGATGAAATTCTTTTTTATACAAAATTCGTCAGATTTTCTTCCACATTCCACAAAGTGGCTGTGACAATATCTGAGGTTTTTAATGACCTCTGAAGCCAAATTTAACAATGGAAAACTTCAAAAGGCGAGAGATGCCATAGCTCTATGTTTTTGCCAAGTTCCAACCTATCTCTGTATTATGCAATGACTGAACATCATTATTACTTTCTCAAGAGTTAATACACACTTACACCGATTAATAAAGGAGACCAATTATAGGATGTTCTATACGTAAGAACGACTAACGTTAACAAAAATGTCATTTTCTTTATGTACATAATTACTTATTTCATACGGAGAAATTTTCTTTAAAAATATGAAGTACTGTAAAAATTCGATGACAATCATAAATACGCAACTTCAAAACTCATCCTGTCATTATAATTACGCAAGTGCAAAGACTTATAACTTTAGTAGTTATGAGCATTTATTGGTACATGATGTAATCAGAAATAAAAGTAGATTTGATATATTTACCTCCGAAAATTCCAAAGAATATACCGGCGCACACAAAGTTGTACATGTCTACAAATGTCCAATGCAATACGAACACGCACAAAAATTTCTATTTTTTTGATGAACTCCCTTTCATAGATTTCTTATTTAAAACTAAAACACCATAACAAGTTCAAATTTACCTTTCATTTGAGTGAGAACGTTAATAGAATAGAATATAGTTTTGGTAAAGAATCGGGAATAAATTTGAAATGACCATGATCAATAAATAGTTCCTGAAGTAAAAATAAAAAATAAAAATCATCCTCATAAATCCCAAAAATTCATCTGCTACTTTTGCTTTCTATTTTGTATTTTCAGAGGCCAGTAAAAGAGCAGCGGTAAATTCAAAAGCATCACAGAAGGGCGCTCCGGAGAACAAAAGCAGCGGCATATGTAAATCTCCGCGTTAAACAAGGGCAAGAAAGTAAAAGAATCATCCGCCCCGGTCCTTTGCGCGCAAGAAAATATATATAAAAACCTTAAAACCCTCAATTTACTCAGAAGAAAATAACAAAAGCATTTCTCTTTTAACTCGCTTCGTTTCCAAAACACAAAACCAGTCGTATACATTTTAGTCTGAAAAATCCCAGCTTTTCGATTTTCCGACACCTTTTCCAGCTGCAAAGTCCTCTGAGAAACAGCAAAAATGTGTGGAGGTGCTATAATATCCGATTTCATAGCGCCGACTCGGTCCCGGCTCACCGCTGACTACCTCTGGCCCGATCTCAAAAAACCCAGTTCGGATAAGCGGTTCTCGAAGCCTCTCAGGCCCGAAATCATTGACTTAGACCACGACTTCGAGGCTGATTTCCAGGAATTCAAGGACGAGTCTGATGTGGACGAAGATGATGAAATGGTTGAGGCCAAGCCCTCTGCTTTCTCTGCTGGAAAGCCCTCTTCTGCTCGTGGTAAGCCTTACCTCTTATCGTCGTTGTTTCTTGAGCATTTACATCATTTGTGTGTTTGTTGTGTGTATTGATTGATTCTGTGATGCATGTATTGGGTTTTTGGTTTAAAGTCTGGTGATTCAATCTGTTGGATTATTTTGTTTCATACGAAAATTGAGTTGCTGATTTTTCTGCTCATGGATTAGATAGTAATATATATTTTTTTGTTTATAAATATTTTCCGATTTAATTGATGAAATTTTGTGGCTTCAAAGTGACTGAATGTTCTGAGTAAATTTTGTTTTGAATAAAATTTCTATTTAGTTTTGTTATTGTTCTATAGCAAACAGCTTTTTTTGCTTGTTAAAAAAATTATAGATGTGTAATTTTGAGTATGTGTAAGCTGATCGCTTTAGAAAAGAAGTTTGTTTTAATAATTTTTTTTTTTAAAATTTGATTAGGTATTTGTTAGGTGGGTAGGGAAAGATCTTGGTGACCTTGTATGATTTTGATCAATTACTTTTTGTTTATTAATTTTTAGGGAGGGGGAAAATAGAATTTTTATGTAAGGAATCATCACTGTAGATTTTCATTGTTCTTAAAATAATATTTGTAGGAATTCTCAATTTTTGTGAATTATCTCTAGCTAGTAATGGAATAATATTTGGTTTATGGTCGATTTTGCAAATAATCAAATATCAGGCTGGGATCCATAGTGAACTGGAATTTCCATAGTCAAATCCGGAATATATTTCTATTGATCCGTAGGAGATGATATCTTCATTTTTTCCTTCGATAATTTATATTTTTATTTGTAAAAGTTACTAGTTGCTTGTTATACCTTATGTCCTGTCAAGTTATTCTGCTTTTTATGTCATGTGATGATCATGCTTGTAGCATATGAAGAGATCACAGTTTCTTCTTGTCAATATCTTTGTCATATGCGATAATATTAAGCTTTTTTCCTTTTTCATATTGTATCAGATCGCATCTGGTATAACTATGATCCAGGCGTTTGTTTTCATTTTTTTCTTGGGGTCATAGGTGATGGAGTGAAGGTTTTTCTCTTTGAATCCTTATGGCTGTGTACCTAAACATGTTCTGAATCCTTTTGATCAATACATGAGTTTTTTTTTTTCGTGTGATTTACATCGAAGAAGATTAATGAACTTCCTTAGTGTATTTTTTCCTTGTCTTTGATATATTTCTTCTTCCAATTATTGAAGGCTCTACGACTGTGAAATTAGTGGAGTTCAATGGGCAGGCTGAGAAATCTGCAAAGAGAAAGAGGAAGAACCAGTACAGGGGAATTCGCCAGCGCCCATGGGGTAAGTGGGCTGCAGAGATCCGAGACCCAAGGAAAGGGGTCCGGGTTTGGCTTGGAACTTTCAACACTGCAGAAGAAGCTGCAAGGGCTTATGATTCCGAGGCACGTAGAATTCGTGGCAAGAAAGCCAAGGTTAATTTCCCTGATGAAACCCCACGATCTTCTGCAAAGCGTTCTGTCAAGGCAAATCCTCAGAAAATGCTACCCAAGACAAACACGAATGCCGTTCAGCCTAACCTGAACCAGAATATCAATTTTGTGAATGACCCAAATCAGGACTACTACAATGCTATGGGTTTTCTGGATGAAAAGCCAGCAACTAATAACTTTGGGTTTATGTCCACCTTCCCGGCCAATGAGGATGTTGCGCTGAAATCCTCTACCCCATCCGATGCTGTCCCGCTGTATTTCAGCTCTGATCAGGGAAGCAATTCTTTTGATTGTTCTGACTTTGGCTGGGGAGAACAAGGTTCAAAGACTCCAGAAATATCATCTGTTCTTTCATGTGTTATGGAAGAAAGTGATGACTCACTGTTTCTGGAGGATGCTAGCCCAACGAAGAAACTGAAGTCTAACCCAGAGGATCTGGTGCCTGTTCAGGATAATGCAGGAAAGACACTGACTGATGAGCTCTCAGCTTTTGAGATGAAGTACTTTCAGACGCCATATCTTGATGGGAGCTGGGATGCTTCAGTGGACGCCTTCCTCAGCACAGATGCAACTCAGGATGGTGGCAACTCAGTGGACTTTTGGAGCTTCGATGACCTGATTGGGGGAGGTTTCTGAGCGAACTTTTCCCCATACATTCTATTTTATGTAAATAAAGCTACATGTTAGTGAGTTCAATTCTGCGTCAGCTTCTACATTGTTTAATTTTCTGTTTCATGTTCACTCTCATTTTATTCAGAAAGAGATCCTGGTTGCTTTTTTACTTGTGGTTGCAGGATGCTTTTCTCTGGGTTTGGAGTGCAAGCTGTTGAACATGCATAAGGCTTGTATGGGGAGTATTTTAAGCCGTAGCAATGGTCTATGGAGAGCATATAGGTATTAGGTTTACTTTCGCCTCCAAAGACTTAGAATTTGGGTTGCTGAACTTGATGTTTGTATTCATGACATTGTGTGAGTGAGCTATGATGGATGATACTGAAACCTGGTAATTGTGAACTTCCGTTAAATTTATTTAGGTCTTTCTTTTTATAAGAGGCCATCAAATTTTGCGTATGTTTTGCGTTGTTGGTGTTAGGATCTTTGTGGAGAAAAAACTCAACTAGTTTCTTAGCTTAAACTTCTTTGTATCGACCTCTGGTGGTTGTAGACTTGGTAGTGAAGGCCACAAGATGTTTTTGACATCTGACCTTGGGAAGACGGAATTACCAAAAGACCCTGCCATTTCTGTTAATAATTTAGAGTATGTGGGGAAACTTTTCTCAGATATCTGGAGTATATTATGATATTAGCTTATGCAAGTGGCATGGAATTGGCTGTGGCCTCCAGGTTTTATGGTTTGCCATATGCCTCAGCCATGTGAAGAGTGTTTTTGCATGTCTGCCACATGTTCTCTCTCTCATGAACGGTTAAATTTTGAAAGTATACGACAGACACGTGGCGGTAGGCTGATGGATTTGTGTGTCATCTGCCTTCATACATATATATATATATATATATATATATATATAGCATCACCAGCCAAGAAATAGACAAATCAGTATGGGACTCAGAGGAGGGGGTAGCAGAAAAGCATAGCAGAAGAGAAGCATCATCATTTTAGCACCACCCTATGTATTCTCCCAGCGTGATTTGGATGGCTCTTTCTTTAGTCACATGTTTCCGTGCAAAAAGTTTGCAACTAGGGCAAATGACCAATTGGGTAGGGGAGGGACCGTGGTGGGTTTTGATTTGGTGGATCTCTAGGTTGATGGGATTGGGCGGCTGTGATTTGACCTTTGAAAAATGTGGGTTTGAATTAGTTAGTCTGTAATGAGAGCCGGTTAAGTTTCATGGATCATTAACTAATGGTTAGAATACAAGGGAAGTTGTACCTACCACACCAACCTCTTTTGGCTTCTCAAGCTTTTGATGGTAAATGAGAGGCACCTCACCTACCCAAGCGAGTGTTTTAGAAGAATCACAACATAAAAAACCAAATAAACATAGAAATGCCCCCATTTGGCCATTTGGATGACCTTTCAGGCTGGTAATAAATCAGTCTAATATTATATGTTCTGATTGCTCTGCCAAAAATTAAAAGAATGTTCCTACTGCCGTTTCAGTTTCGAGAAAACTTACATACACCGGGTTGATATAATTTCACTCATCACGTGACTAAATTGGGTGATGACCGGTGTAGACTACGGGTTACGTCAACCCGTTATAGGTAAGTGTCTTCCCTAATTCACAAGAGGGGTTGTAAGAGACTTAGGAGAGCATAAAATTCCCCTTGAAAAGCAAGTTTGAGAAAGTGCTTCCTTGCTTTACAAGTTTCCTGTGTGAAGGTCCTGGTATCACTTTAGAACGGAATAACACAAACTACAGTCGAAAGAAAGACATCAAATTCCTCCTTCCTGTACAAGTATTTGCATATAACAATCAATAAATCACATAATAGTATAGTCAATTAGCATAAACCAACATGATGATGATCCGCCATGGATGTTTCATTGCACAACTCAAGTTACTTATGTTGCCAAAAACTCTGCCATGCGTATTCTTTCAAAAGATGCAGTTTCTTTCTCCTCTTGTTTGTTACCCTAGCAATAGTTTTTCTTGGTGTAGCTGCATTGATCGTAATCTTCATCATGAAGCCCCAAAGGCCAGTTTTTTCCCTCGAAACTGTAAGCTTGGATTTGTATACGCTCGAAGCCTATTCGGATTCAACGCTGTTTCTTTCATCAGCAATCACATTGACCCTGAATGCTCAAAATCCTAACAAGGTTGGCATCTGGTATAGCCCTTCACATCTTGAAGTTTTGGATGGAGGACTGTCTATAGGAACAATCCGGATTCCCGGCTTTCTTCAGCCTGCTCACAGCAGCAACGTGAGTGTCGAAATAAGGGTTCTGTTTCCATGTTTGAATGTCAGCCAGATTGTGGCAGAGGCTTCATTGCAAGACGATTCAAGGAAAAACATGTTTCAAATGAAAATTGTAGGCGATGTTGGAGCTCACCTCTGGGTGTTTCATATAATTTTGTTGAAGATTAAGGTTTGTAGCATCTCATCATTTGGTCAAAATTAAAGCGTTTAAGCGTGTGTCCAGTATTTCAAGCCTTTCAAGTTATCTAACTCAAAATGAACCATATTTGTTGTTGAATAAATCCCATTCACCAGAATTGGATTGAAAGTCTCATCAAGAAAGAAAACACTCTTTTCTTGATTTGATTCCCTTATATTCCAAGCGTGGTTGGGAGATTATTTTTTGTGCGTCTAGCGCAATGAGAGACGGGATTCGAACTCTGATTCTGAGTGGAGATCTCAACCTTTTTTCTTCTTTTCACCCGGTGTTTTTTTTTTTTTGTAGGTTGCACTGGAGTGTGACATAAGTATTGATTATAAAGAGCTTACGATGAAAAATGAAGTTCACACCATTGGAGTTAAACATCACACTGTATGTTTCACCACTCTTGATCACATGGTTTCTTTCCCTTAATTATGGCAATGGTATATGATTTTTGCGTCACCATTATGATTCTACTCTAACAACTAGCTAGCTTCTTTTCAGGCATCTTTTCCTACCAACCCCAACACCATCTTCATCAATTGCGCATTGGCTTTGTACATATGAGAGGTGGAAAAATATACTTCAATTGTCAGCAAAATATACTTAATAAAGTTTTGAAATTAAACCCAAAACGTAATAGATTCAATCTCTTTCCTTGAAAAAATCGCTGGGATATTTCAATGAGCAAGAAATCAAGAACCAAGTAATAAGCTGTAACAGATGTCCTATCTGAGCTTGACGTTCATTGGTTTAGTGTGTATGTAATTTGATGTCTTTTGCTTTTGCGGGTTTGGAAAGCATATTCACATGTTCATGGGAAGGCACAATATGACCCCATTCTATGTACTTTGGATGATTTGGTTCATCTCAAATCTAGAGAACACCTAATCAACTATTCTTCAGACCAATCATGTCCCAGATTAATGCTGTTCGATGGGTTTGTTTACCAATTAGGTAATATTCGTTTTTTTGTGGTTGGCTCTTTATTGAGTGAGCAAAACTCACTTACCAAATTTACCTTTGTTGTTGTCTCTTTGGGAACATTTATGCCCACTTAATTTTTGTGAGTTTGAATACTTCATATGTAATGCTTATTTCCCAAATTTATGTTGCCATATGAATACTCTTTTATCTTTCCCGACTATTAGCATAAATTACTTGGTAAAAACTCATTTAATAAATGGTTCAGATTCATAATCTAACAATATAAATATTTTACGATTCAAATTCATAGTTTGATAATATAAACATCTTATATTATTAGATAGTCTGACAAGAAAACATTTTCCCGCTTCAACGTATTAAACTTTTTATTTGGGCCACACAAGTATTCAACTACTAATCATGCATCTTTCACATCAATCACTAATACCCAAAGATAATTAAGTCTCAATCCTTAGGCTAGCTATTTGCCTTTGCCAACACGTTGCCAACACGCAAGGATAATTAGGCAGTCCTCCATCCACGTTAATCCACATTTGTAATTAGATGCTATGATAGGGTACATCTTTACATAAACAACAAAATGATAGTTGATAGCTAGCTAGCTTAGCTCTTTAGAACAGAACAGATGGGAAATCGAGATCAAAGTGTACAATTTTAAATTAAACAGACTTTTTAAGCAACTGGTTTGAGGTTTGGGCCATGTGGGAATTCTATATATATATGTAGAATATGTATTCTTTATTTGTTACGATTCTTTATTTTTTCTTTTTTTGAAACTTGTAACGATTCTTTTAAATCAAAGTCAAATGTACATGTGCATGATTCATTAAAATACACATATAGGGAGTCCTATTGTTTTGTCGTCTTAGACAAACCACCAAAATGTGAGCTTTTACCCTTTATGTATATTTATGTGATTTATTTTTTGAGCAAGTTAAAAGAAATTATATGAACTCAAAACCATAATTATAACTTCAGTAAAAAAAAAGTCATAATTGTAACTTAAACAGAAAATAACAATATGTAATTCACATAAGAATTTTATAAAATGCATAAAATATCACTTGGCCCTAACTTTTTAAAAGTAATATGCGTATGTATATATAGACGTTTACACAAATTGGAGGGTCCTTCCAATTTGGAGGCCTTGGCCCGCATGTACCCTCGGCCTCCCATATCCTTATGGTATCTTGGTATCATGTGTGTGAAAAAACCTGTTTTCTTTGTAGTAAATTTGACTATCGCTTATATATATCAATAAAATAAAGACAATCAAAGACTTGGTCTCACAAACAACCTGATTTGAGCCTCTTCCGTTCTCAATCACACAGTTGTTTATTGCAAAGGGGAAATTTATAATAATAATTAGATTAGTCAAATGATGTATGTACTGCGCACTTTTGATTTCTTTCCCCGTTTCACATGATGTGTAAGGAAGAAAAATTAGGCTTTTAAGTACTCCATGGACCTGCTGTTCATTTATTCAAACATTAATGATGACATGCAAGACGCTCTTTACACATCTCAAAAAGGTAATAGGGGTCACGTTTAACACTTCCCATTTGCGAAAAAATTGTGGAAATTATAGTGCTATCTTTTCTGACACCATAAAAATTATGTATATGCGGGTGTAAATTTGATATACATTGTTATTTTTAAAAAATACCTTTTTGGGTATAGTCGTTGTCTAACATGCATCAGAGTATTTTTGATTGGTTTGGCTGCGTGTATTTGTTTGTCTCTCTCCCTCTGTGAATGTGTAAGCCTTTCCATTTTTACACGTGAATGAGTTTGTAAGCTTGATATATACATTGATAACCGAGACTGAAAATTTTGGGCCTTGTTGGAATCTAACAATGCGTCAGTCATGTTTGCAATCCTTAGAATCAAAGTTTGATTGTTTCTAATATTGCCTCGAAGAGCAATTGACTTCTCGAATTAGTAGGGGACATCAGTACAACTCAACACGTTCACACCCACCAATCCGCCGAGACACTATTTTTTTTTTTCCTTCTTGATGTCGTATTTTTATTTGCAAATTGCTAGCTGAAAACCTTTTTTCTAGGGGAAAGAGAGACTACCCCCACACCCCGGATTAGGGCAAACCCCAGACCTTTAGCAAGAAGGACCTATGCAAGGGCCCGTATGCCCTGTAGCCATATGTATGAATTTACATAAGAATTTTACAGATTACCCACCAAACACACTATTGCTGACAACTGAACTCGAATACTGATGGAGTGTCACAATATAAGGACCTTACCAATTGAGCCAACCCGTGTTGGCTGCTAGCTGAGAACTTTGCAGTGCCTCTGCAATAATATTTTCTTTGGCTATTAGAAAAAAGGAAAAATTATATCGTTCAAAGTTCAACGCCAAGTACTAGTTTGAGCGATATTTTTCTTTTAATAATTTTTTTTTTTTCACAAAATGGATATTTTCAAATTCTCAAATTCCTTTGACTTTTGCAATTCATGTAGTTGGAGAAGAAGTCTTTTCTTATTCATCGGCCAGATGTATAATTTCACATATATGATGATCAAATAAAACCCTTTAAAACTCATATTGAGTGGAGTAGACTAGCTCAAACTTTTGCATTTAGCAAAGATGATTTTATATTACTCATCCAAATTTCAGAGAGATTAAAAAACAGAGTTTTCTGTATATATTTTGTGGCTCAGATATATTTGCTCGACATTGATGTAAAATATATGTGGTGATCAACAAGTCTGCAGCCATGGCAAAGCCAAGCTCTGTCTCTCTCTTTTTCCTTCTTCAGGTAGCTTTAGCAATCTCGACTTGCGGCGGAAGCAAATCTTGGCACTCAAAGCAGCAAGCTGCCTTCTTCATATTTGGAGACTCTTACTTAGACTCTGGCAACAACAATTACATCAACACCACAACTCTTGACCAGGCCAACTTCTGGCCTTATGGAGAAACCTACTTCAAGTTTCCAACTGGAAGATTCTCCGACGGACGTTTGATGTCAGACTTTATTGGTGAGATTTGCAAATCTTTTATAATGTGGTCCTTGGTTGTACAAGTCCACTTTTGGTTAGCTAATCTAACAGAGATTTTTGTTTTGTCTGCTTATAGTTAATTAATCATGATCTTATCTAATATTTTGTATATTATTTTATATAATTTGCAGCTGAGTATGCTCACCTGCCATTTGTTCCTCCCTTTCTTCAACCGGGCTTTCACCAATATTATGATGGGGTGAATTTTGCATCTTCTGGGGCTGGTGCTCTGGTTGAGACGTTTCAAGGGTCGGTATGTAAGTTTTACATTTGAGAGAGAATGATACTGCCATGCTATTTGGTATGAAGTTGACATTTCATGATGTTTCCCCTTTCTTTTGTCTTAATTGTTAACTTTTGTATTAACTTGACAAGAAGTAAGAAAATCGAGAAAGTCGTAGGTACATGCATAGGTTGTTTCACCTCATCATACTGATATGATACAAGAAACTATTAACGAAATGACACGTAATCATTGTTAATGTGCTCTATATTCGTATCATTTACATCGGTGTGATCTCAAAAAAATTTTGAATTTAAATAACGTAAAGGCCCCGTAACAATAATTACTCATCATCTTATTATTAGTTACATGAGGTCATATTACAACCGTTGCATCTAAGAAATTCTCGAAGTACAAAATGTTTAAAATGTGCCCTTTCGTATATGAGAGTCGAGAAAATAAAAAGTTTTAAGTATTGTTGTATCTACTTTAGACTCAGAAAGTGTAGCAAAATAGTTATGGAACTTTCATATTCTCCTATTTCAGGTCATTGATCTTAAAACACAACTGAAGTATTATAAGAAGGTAGAGAAGTGGTTCAGACACAAGTTAGGCGATGTTGAAGCCAAAGTGACACTTTCAAGAGCCGTCTACTTGTTTAGCATTGGAACCAACGATTACATCAGCCCTTTCCTAACCAATTCCCCCATATTGAAGTCCTACTCTAAATCACAATATATTGGAATGGTCATTGGCAACTTGACAAGCGTTATCCAAGTATGAATTATTTAGTAGTTTATTTCTCAAGAAATGTTCTATTTTCAAATAATCTGATATGTTATGTTGTTGGTCGAAACGACACATTTCCACATGATGCTATTTAATCAGTGATGCTAATTGATAGTGTGATAACATAACATATTTAGAGTGCACATATTTGACTCTTATATATTATGATCGGGTGTGAAATTCACAGGAAATTTATGCTGGTGGCGGTAGGAAATTTGGGTTCATCAACTTGCCGACCTTGGGTTGTCTTCCGGGCATGAGAATAATCAAGCCAGAAAACAAAGGTAGCTGCTTAGAAGAAGTTTCATCACTTGCCAAGTTACACAACCAAGCTCTCTCCAAACTTCTGATTCAACTAGGAAACCAGTTGGAGGGTTTCAAATATTCACTCTACGACCTGAGCGGGAATCTTAGGCAGAGAACCAGACATCCCTCGGGATATGGTACGTACTCAATCCACACCAATCATCATAAAAATTGTCTTATCAATCCATTGATTGGATAAACATATGGGTCCTAAGTCTTCTGCCTAATAATAATCACCAGAGTTTTCAGTACATTGTTGAAAATAGGGCCTGGACCATGCTTATTCTTGCCAGTGAGGGAAGTGGGCCAGGCCGATAAGACAATCCCTTGTACTAGTGTTAGGTGTCTGGTGGACCAACAGGTCCAATAATTTGGTGGTGGACCAAATTCTTTTTTGACCTTGAGCGTGCCAATGACAAAATAGTGCTTGGGATAGTCCTCAACGTTCGCCCGGGTTACTCTCAGCCGTTAATGTAAGTGGAATTTACGATGCATTAATGATTTAGAGTCACCAACGTGCATGTGGGAGACTATACTTAACAATTTTCAAAAAATATTGCTGGTCTCCTTTTGTTTTCACTTTTCTTTTTCAATAAAGTAAAGTTGAGCAAATTTTCTAGATCAGTGTACTGATCAAATTGTTGGGTGCATTTAGAAGCCCATGTTCTTGTTCTTTTAATCAGCGTACGGACTCGTTTGGGAATGATTTGTGTAGGAAGTACTTGTGCGTTTTCAACAAAACGCTTCTGTTTATGCAAACTTATTTGCTCATCAATTTGTGCTGCAAATTAATGTTGAATGTTGTAATTGTTTGTGGTGGAAGGTTTCAAGGAAGGAAAAGCAGCATGCTGTGGTACAGGGCAGTATAGAGGGGTGTTCAGCTGTGGAGGAAAAAGAATAGTGAAGGAGTTTGAATTGTGTGAGAATCCAAATGAACATGTGTTCTGGGATTCTCTCCATCTCACTGAAAAGGTCTACAAGCAATTGGCCAATCAAATGTGGAGTGGTCGGCCATGGGACTCCAATGCCACGGGTCTATACAGTCTCAAGGATCTCTTCCTCCAAAGCTTCTAATTAAATCCTTGCATCAAATCACAAATCGTGACATATTAAATATTAAATTATTAGTCTTTTTTGATGTAACGCGCTCATTCCACCAGAATTATAACATGTGACTTTGAACATTTCAATCTTTGGTAAATTAAAATTAAAATTAGATGGAGCAGCTTAGCTGTAATTGAAGATTAGACATGTATCTTTTGCTACTTTGGTTGACCACCGCAGCCAAAATAAGTCTTTGCTTCTGGAAGAACTATGATTGAAAGTGTAAATGTCTTGTTACAATTATATTTTTCAAGTAAAACTGTCGAGATAAACACCCAAAATTATCAAAATTATTAAATATGTGACAATAGTTTTAAACTTTTTTTATACAAAAAGAAAAAAACTTTATTAGTTTTCAAGGAGTAGTTGTGTGTGTATAAAAAATTAGATGAAGCCGTCCTCAGTGATGTTTGAGGATTTCTCGTCTTTGATCGATTACTCAATTTTAAAGATATGAACAAGTTGCTAAGTATTTATAATTTGAGTCTATTGCCTTTTTTGTATAAATTTAAATTAGTAATGTCCATCAATTGAAAATGTTAGAAAGAAGAAGAAACAGTTGGAAAGATTTAATTTGCACTTTTTCTTTTCTTACCCGTCTAGAGCTTAATGTGTCTGTCTAAAGATTACTTAAAATACAACTTTAAAAGTTCGATGATCGAGCCTGCATGTGTAGAGACACTCACCTAATTCCTTAAGACATATCTTGATTTTTGTAACTATATTCGATTTAAGATTTGAAGTACTCGATTGACTATACTAATGTAAGAGCATCTCCAACCGATATGTCAAATTGCCACATGGACATGCAATAGTAAAAATTAAAGGTTAAAAATAACATATCAAAAAGCTTCATGTCAAATATTATTTTAATATTTTTTAGTCATGGACCCCATTATCATTTACTCTCTTTTAAACATTTTATGCATCATATATGCCCAATTTGTTTTTAAAAATATAATAAAAATAATGTGATATTTAACATTTCGAGTGGAGTTAAATTTTTTCCAAAGTGCCACAAAAGCCATTAAATTCAAATTTAATCGTTTACATTTGACATCTTCCTTGAAGATGTTCTAATTAACGGTCCTCTAAATGCCACGATTGCCTCGCATTTCCGGCCATTTCTACTTAAACTGTTATTCTAGTAGGTCTTGTTGACGAACTTCAAAGAATGGTAATTTCTATAAAAAAAAAAAGGCCATATCAAACATATAAAAATGAAAACAATAATATTTTAAAGTCTGAGAAGAAGGTGGTGGAGAAACAAATTTAAATGCGATAGAGTAAAATATTTGTTTGCTTACGTATCTTCCTTCTGGATTGTTTTGATTTGGACTTTTTAAAGAGAATAGGTATGTACTTGATTTTTATACACAAAAAAAGAAAAAAAAAGAAAAGGTCATTGATTTTTATACGCATGGAGAACTGCCTCCAAATGTCCCTATAAATAGCAATGCAAGATGAGTTGAAGATCGAATCTAGCAATTCAGAACAAAGCAAAAAAATAAAAAAGAAGAAAAAAAGTATGGCAAATATAAGCTTCCAAGTCTCTGTCTTCGCATTTTGTACAAGCATTAGCCTTCTTCTCATGGCAACCCAAAGCCAAGGCCATCTTGGGTTTGACAAACATGTACCCCTTTTCTTCTTTGGTGATTCATACTTTGATGCTGGGAATAACAACTATATCAACACTACTCTGCGGGCAAATTATTGGCCATATGGTGAAACTTTCTTCAAATACCCGACCGGTCGATTTTCGGACGGTCGTCTAATTTCAGATTTTATTGGTAAGAGATATACATACTTTACATGAACTCATGGAAATGGTGTCTTATAGTAAAGAATCCGAAATGTTAATATTACCCAGGTAATTGAAAGTTAAGTATTTTGCTGTTGCAGCTGAGTATGCAGAGTTGCCGTTTATTCCACCGTATCTACAACCCGGCAGTCATCAGTTTATATATGGAGCAAACTTTGCATCTGCAGGAGCTGGTGCTCTGGTTGAAACTAGCCAAGGTTTGGTATGTGTGAAATCATTTTGCATGAATTTTTTGTTTATTTTTATTTAATCACTGGGGAAGGAGGGATTCGAAACTTGGATTAGGAATCGAAATACCACTAAATCAAGAGTTAGTTTGATGCATGCATTTGCTTCGTCAATTAGTTTTTCCACAATGGAAATTACCGATACACTGTACAAGAAAAGTCATAATGCATATATAGGTCACCCATTTCTTACACCACATTTATCATATGATTGGGTTCAATGCACCTTTTATAGAGATGTGGTACACCAACCAATCTAGTAGAAAACATGTGGTACATCTAGCAAGTCAACGCTTCCACAAGACTTGCCTAGTCTTGGCATGAGTTTATATTTAGAATAGACATGTACTTGTAAACTACCCAACCACACATTGAATAGAAGGCTCAAACATTAATTATAACATTTTTTTTTTCCTGAAAACTATGACCCTTATGAAATTGGTTACTTAGTTTTCTCAACCTTAACCCTCTTTCAGGTGATAGACCTTCATTCTCAACTCTCATATTTCCAAAGGGTCAAGAGGTTGCTGAGGCAGAAACTAGGGGATGAAGAAGCCAAGGCTCTGCTCTCAAGAGCCGTTTACTTGTTTAGCGTCGGAGGCAACGATTATATTTTCCCATTCGAGACAAACTCCAGTGTGCTTCGATCCTACTCTCATGAGGAATTTGTAGGCCTGGTGATAGCCAACATCACTGCAGTAATCAAAGTAAATTCCTAGCTAGTACATACTTTTTTTTAAAAAAAAGTATTGATTACATAATATTGTTGTGCATGCATGATGGATATAGTACTAACAAACGAAATATTCATTTTGACGAATTAGGAAATATATAGGGAAGGAGGAAGGAATTTTGGGTTTCTTGGCCTTGATCCTCTTGGTTGTTTACCATATTCAAGAGCAATTGTATATGTACGGGGAGAAAGTGGTGCCTGCTTTGAAGGAATTACACCATACGTAAAACTACACAACAAAGCAATTTCCAAACTCCTGCAGAAGCTAGAGATTGAGCTCAAGGGATTCAGATACTCACTTTCCCAAATTTACGAGTTTTTAATAGAAAGAATAAATCATCCCTCTAAATATGGTACGTACATATCTTGAAAAAATCTTCGTATGAACTAAATTTATATTATCAAACCGTGAATTTGATGACATTTAATATAGAAATAAGGAATTAATGTTCAATTTTTGTTTTGTGATCGACAAAGGTTTTGAGGAAGGGAAAGTGGCATGCTGTGGAAGTGGTCCATATGGAGGCATTTATAGCTGTGGAGGGAAGAGAGAGGTGAAAGAGTATGACCTGTGTCATAATGCTAGTGAATATGTCTTCTTTGACTCTGGTCATCCAACTGAAAGGGTCTTTCAGCAGTTTGCCAAGCAATTCTGGAGGGGAACTTCCAATTCCACTACGTCTTACAATCTGAAAGCACTATTTGAAACTCAATATTAAGTATGTATATTTAGGGTACGTATGAGAATTTTGTTTATTTATTTAGGGTCTTAGACCAATTTTGCCCCCATATGTAGTGAGAATGTTTGCTCATTGTTCTACCAAACCTGTGCGTGTATGGTTACATATGAGTGTTTAGTATTGTAAATTCATAACAAATTTTTTTGTATGTGACGTGGGCAATATAATACAGTGGGTTACATATTTACGGGTGTGAATTTTTTTGGATATTATTATTAATTGTGTTTGATAAACTGTTCCCGAAAAATGAAACAATTCTCGTATTGTGGAAATTTTTCCTATCAATTCATCAAACAAAGTTACCCAAACCCCATGAATGCCAAAATCACCCACCCGATGAACAAATCAATTAATTGGTTGATAAATTAACCATTTTAGAGAATTTATTAACCCATAAAACTACCAAAACTAAAATACATGGTGTGGAGGAAGGCCATGCGGCAAGAAGAATGGAGAAAAGGGAATCTGATGCAGATGATGAGGAACATAAGGCCATCTCCAATGACGAGGGCTAAATCTAGCCTGGGTTATAGCCTTTTAAAATATTATTTTTTAAGGAGTAGTGTAGGGCTAAATTTTTTAACCTCTATGTTAGGGCTCTCCATATTTTATCATTTTGAGAAAAGCTATAGTACATTACTCATACATTCAACTAGGGTTTGTGCCCGGTTTGAAATTTTCGAATTCGGACCGAGTCTTATGGGGTTTTTTATTTTTCGAGTCGGGCCGAGGTTTCAAAGGCCTTGGCGTAGGCCCGCTCATTGGGCTAACTTTATTATTCTATTTATTATTTATTCTATTATGGGCGGGCTGAGTCAAGCTTAGACATGCTTTTCGGGCGGACCGAGGTTTCAAACTCTTTATTCAAGCCCTACTCATTCTTAAAACGGATCGAACCTAAATATCGGGCTGAATCGGGCTTTGGCACATCGTGCCTCCGACTACCCACAGACTCCATTGTTGTATGCCCTCTACTTTCTAAGGGATTGAATCTGCTTCTCAGCTTTGGGGTTTTGGGTTGTTCTCTTTTTGGTTACAAGGTTTTGGGTTTTCTTATTGTTTTCAAGAGCTGCAAACCCAGGCCCAAGTTTCAAATTTTCCATCCATCTTATTTTGTTTTGGATTATCATTTCTGCTTGCTCTGAAAATTTTATAATATGAATCATATCGTAAAATAGAGAGAACATGAGAGTACAAGTTAGATAACAGTGGAATTGTAATGACTTTTATGATACTTCTCAAATACATTGAGTAGACGAATTGCACCGACTCATTTTTCCTTAGTAATGGTTTCAATCACATCTTTCATTACGTTGTTGTACCTAGTGTATAAGTTCATCACAAAATCTTCACTTCTCCATAATTTTTTGCTTTTCACTCTCACCTTGTGGCCCATCCACATTTACAACAAATAAGCATATTTTTGATATATTATTCTTTTATAACATGCTAAAGTTATTTCACAATGAATATCTTTAGAACTCTCTTTATAGCAATTTTTGTGGAAATTAAATCTGATCGAGCCTTTGAAGAGTTGAGATAGAGGAAGCATACATATATATATATATATATATAGAGAGAGAGAGAGAGAGAGAGAGAGAGAGAGAGAGAGAGAGAGAGAGAGAGAGAGAGAGATGTGGGTTATTTATTTATTATTATTATTTATATAAATGGAATTTAAATTTAAAAATAAATACATTTTCTTCTTTTTCTATGATTTTTAAAATTTAAATCATGTTAAAAATATTTGTTTTCCATTTAAATCCATGTGGTATTGTTTTATTGGATATGTAGGCTCCACATATGTGCCATGTTAGGAAACTAACTGAAATTTGTACTTAGGTGAAGGGGGTATATTGAAAACCCCAAGCAAGCTCAAGAAATCCTAGGTCTATTTAGGAAACAAGATATACCTCCTCTGTTCAACCTTCCTTTCTAACTTAGTAAAGGTTGTAGCAAGTCCTTCATGGCAATGAAAGCTTCCTCTTCAGCTTGTTCATCCCATGATACCGGCTTACACAGCTCAAATCCGAACAGGAACAAGAAACTTGGATTCCAAATGACAAGACCAATTTTTTCAAGAAATCATACTCTTGAAGAAATCAATATAGAATCTGACCAAGATCTAGATGGTGTATATGTTGTTTTCTAGATGCAGATTTTAAAAATAATGAAAGCAATTTTCAAATGCAGATTTAAAAACTCATTTTCAAAAGACATGACTTCTTAAAAAAAATGTGGTGCAAAAGCTATATGAGCAAGCTCTTAAATCTTTTTGGGAAAGAAAGAAGTGTATGAATATGTTAGATGCATATTTCAAAACTCATGAAAGCAGATTTTCAAATGCCATTTGAAAAACTCCTCTTCAAGAGAATGACCTCTTACCTAGAGAGAGAGAGAGAGAGAGTAAAAGGAGGACCGAAGTGTAAGATTTAAAACATTTTAAAGAAGTTTATTTGAATATAAATCAAATTAATCGCAGTGAAAGTCTATGGTGGTTGTTTAAATTCAAAAATAAAACTTCTTCCAAGTATCTTAAGCCATGAACATTGACATGTTTTTCATAAATGGAAAGTTCAAGAGAAAGGATAGGATCTAATTACCCTTGAAGCAATTATATATGAATCAATTTGTGTTTGGTCTTCTCTTGATGATTTCCTCTTTGTTGATCTCCTCTTTGATCTTTGCTCCTTGATCTTTCTCCTCTATGTGAGCCACAAAAGTATATGGCCTCTAAGTGCCCGTTTGGCATTGCTTATTTGGGGCTATAAGTGATTATTTTAAAATTTTTGAAAGCCCAACCTGTTTGGTAAAAGATAATAAAATCACTTATTTTGAATAATTGCTGTAAGAGAAAGTAATTAGGGAAAGAAAGTGATGAGCTGCTTTCATTTTTTGAATATGCAGAAATCAGTTTTCAAAAAGCGCTGGGTTTAATGAAACTTTCAAAATTTCAAAAATAACACCCCTCCCCCTTTTTTTTTTAACCAACCGCACTTCTAACAAAAATTTTACCAAACCCCAAACTGCTTTATTTCACAGCTAATTTCTCTCACAGCAAATCTAACAGTGATTATTTTTATAGCATAGCAATGCCAAACTGGCTCTAAGTCTCCACACCAATGGAACCTTGAGATGAGAGGAAGTATCTTAAGAATACAAGAATGCTAGTGCAAGATTCTCAAGATTAGTTTCAGTCTAAATCATTTGAAAGATGAAAGTGTTTCACTCTTGAAAACTCTCTTTTATCTCTCTTTGATCTCCCAAACCTATTTGGTTGATGTTGGATTGTGTTTGTATGTCAATTAGCTTATGGAAACAATTCCAATACACATTTACTTAAGCATTTTCGACCAAACCCTATTGGGCTTCCAAAATTGGGCCTTGTGACACTTAAATTATAATATTTAGGTGTCTTAAGCCCTTGGGCTTGATACCTAACCATTTGGGCTTCTTGTTAACTATTACCGAGACCCAAATACGTTTTTACACGTAGTAAATCATCCGCATCAAATCAATCAAATTGATTTCCTCATTCTCATTTGTATTACTCAAAGTTAACCATTTAAGGTGTGCGATCCATTAGGTTCTAATTAGCAAGCAATGGGAAAATATTAGAACTCTTTCTAATCAACTGGAATTAAAACTCCTTTTTAATTCTTCATTTATTTGGATCGATCACAATCAATCCTAGGACTTCCACGAGGCAAGAGTGACATCTAGCAATATATCAAGGCTACCCAAGCTAACGATAATAGATGAAGAACCTATTCAATTGGAATTGCAATGCAATACAGTCCTTCTCTTATATAATGTTTCAAATCATATTATCAGGGTGCAGATTGATTATGTCAAACCCCTAATATGATTTATAACCTCATGTAATTCAAAAGAACATGATTAAGCATAACTTTCTAAATCAAGCTCAAAATACTTTGGCCAAAGATTTGATGAATCACATTTTGAAACATTCTCCTTCTTTATCGAAGGTAGAGATTCCTTATGATGAATTAAGATATCCCAACAACACTTAAGACAAATCTTTTACGGCTTGCCTTTGAGAGCTATTAAAGATCAATAATGCATCCCATGACAACCATG
Organism: Prunus persica; assembly: GCF_000346465.2. NCBI lineage: Eukaryota > Viridiplantae > Streptophyta > Magnoliopsida > Rosales > Rosaceae > Prunus > Prunus persica. Next base: position 2,423,713 of record NC_034011.1, read on the forward strand.
ATGCCTCAGGTCTAAGGACTAATGCAACTATGAGTTCTCATTTAACATATAGATAAATACTCCATACGAGAACTATGGTTGATCGTGTTTAGTGTACTCATTCACTAATGAGCCCCCACATACTTGTATTAGTGTCAACTACACAAATTGTTTGAGACTAACCATCCTCCTAATTGAGTATACATAATATATGCTAATCTTGACGATTTATCAATGCCCATTTAATAACCCATGATTAGGAACATTTTGGGATACTAAAGTTAGAGATTAAAGATCTCCCGAATCTAATTTTCTTTAGATTGCTTTATCTCTTATTTAGCGTACCTTGAACATTTATTTCTTTACACAATGTAAAAGATAACAAAATAAGTTTGCCCCTTATATATCATATACAAAATGTATTCTAATACAAAGCTTTCCAAAATATTGGGTCTCAGAGAAGTGATGGCTGCAAGGTGAGGGATGAGGGTTTTACCAATGCTTCATGAATGATTTTACTTTTGAGAACTCATAACTGTGAACAGGTCACTTTTGTTTTGTACCACAGCCACTGATTCATCATTCTTCATCCTAGTCTAATTCTAAACTCTTGAGTTTGAGTGAAAATAGTAAACTATTACAATTCGTTAAGGAAAGCTAAAATACTTTGCTAAGCGACACCTAACACTAACATATTTTTTTACATAATTTAAGAACATGGACTACTTGTGAGCACGGATATTAACCTTAAGAACTATTAATAATAAAATATAAAAATAAATAAAAGATAAAATCTGATAATTACGTAAACCTCAAAGACGTTTTGTGATATAAAAAAACCAATTTTAAAAGAATATGAAGGACATAAGCTAAATACAAACACATGGAATGCAATGAAAAAGAAAAGTTCTTTGAATCAAATCTGAATTATTATAATCAATCCTAAAATAGCATAAACTAGTCCTCACAATTCCCACATCAAATCCAACCGACATTTGTGACAGCCTACCGCGCCTAAACATTGGTGGATTTTGCTTTCATAGTCTATTAGCCATGTGTTCGGCACCTGCAAAAAGTGTGAACGTATTTAGGATTTATTCTTGGGATTTATTCTCTTGTTTGGCTAAATTTTTATTATCTCTCAACCACGTGGCTGTGGATCTCATCATCACAGTATTTAATTAGCCATGCATTCCACCAGGTGGTTATTGTAAACCTGATTAGTATTTATATGGACTTCTCAATTGTGGCTCGGTGTAAAATATTTGTTTGTTTGTGCATATTATTCTTTACAGAAAAAGACGACAATGAACGTTTAATTTTTTTTACAGGGAGGTATAATTGTGTACTTGTTTTGTTCGGCACATTTTGATTTATTCATTCGCTTTTAGTTGCAATGAGGATAACATTATTTTGTTATTTTCGATCAGTAATTTTATATTACGTAAAAGTATTATCACATGTATTATAACGTTATTAGACAGACCCATTTCATAAAAATCTTTCTACTTCAAATGCCCCTATAAATATCAACTGTAGCTAGATGAGGTGATCAAGATGCAATTAAGTAAGAGATAGATATGGAAAATATGAGCTATATCCAAATCTTCGTCTTTGCCTTATGTACAAGCCTTCTTGTCACAACCCAAAGCCATGGCCATCCTGTGTTGCCAAAAACACATGCACCCCTTTTCATATTTGGGGATTCAGTCTTTGAGGTTGGAAATAATAACTACTTTAACACTAGTTGGCGGGCAAATTATTTTCCATATGGTGAAACCTTCTTTCATTACCCAACTGGGAGATTTTCTGATGGTCGTCAAGTTCCAGACTTTATTGGTACATAGTATATATATATATATATATATATATATATATATATATATTAGAAATATGATATGAATGAATTTTTCAAAATAAATTTTATTTTATATTTTTATAAATATATCTGAATTATGACTAGACATAATTTTATTGTTGCAGCTGAGTATGCGAAGTTGCCATTGATTCCACCATATCTACAGCCTGACAATCATGAATTTTCATATGGTGTCAACTTTGCATCTGCTGGAGCTGGTGCTATGGTTCAAACTCGCCAAGGCGTGGTATGTGACGTGTTTTTGGAAGAATGTGCGTGCATCTTAAGTTAAAGACGTCGAAAAGACAGGTTTTCCGGGTTTACGAGTTTTAGTAAATTTGATTTTTCCCATTTAAACTAATTTTTTTTCTTACTTGCGGTCTATCAATTTATTTTTGTATAACTAAAGCCGGATAACTAGAATCTAATTTAGCTTAATATAGTATTTATTGTACTTTTCAAATCCAAAAATTCCCCCACTTACAATTTTACGTGTTATATATGGGGTGTATTGTTATAAATCTAGAGAATTAAGGAGAGAATTTGGGAGCAGAGAATTGAGGAGAGAAATGGAGGAAGCAGAGAAAAAACTCTACCCCTCTTTCAGATTGTCTATGTTTATATCATTAGCAATGTGGGCCCCTTTCCAACATGTGGGCTCCACACCAAATAATTTACAACACTCCCCCTTGGAGACCACAAATGATACAGAATATGTCTCGTTAAAAACCTTGCCAGTAAAAACCCAGTGGGACAAAAAAAACTGGCCAAAGGGAAAAAGAGTACATAATCATGTGTAACATAAAATTCTATGTATATTGACGCGCATGCGACACTGCCTCGTTAAAACCTTGCCAGGAAAAACCCAGTGGGATAAAAACCTGGACGAAGGAAAAAGAGTACAGTGTTTGAAGATCTTTATTGATAGCACGCTCCCCCTGATGCTTGGCAAAATATCTTTAAGCCATACTGTTGATCATCTTTCTGAATATCGTAGTTGACATTGCTTCTGTGAGTCAATCTTGAGTGACACTGCTGCTGTGAGTCAATTGTAACACCCCGACCCTAAATTTAACCCTTATTTAATTATTTAATTATTTAAGGGTATTTTAGTCATATTTTTAACCGGAGAGAGTTTGGGACCGCGACTTATATTTTTGGATAGGTCGTACTGAGACGAGTTCATAGACACGTAGTGGGCTCGAATCGGAGTTGTAACGAGAGAGATATGGTCAAAAGAAGCCCAGTGGCATAATCGTAAATATTTCAAAATGGGATTTTTTATAAAATCAGATTTCTCTCTCTCTCTCTCTCTCTCTCTCTCTCTCTCTCTCTCCCGCGACTCCTCTCTCTCTCTCCCGTCGGCCTCTCCTCTCTCTCTCTTCGTAACTCCGGCCACCGGCCGCGGCTGCGGACGGGGCCGGCGTCAAAAGAACCGGCTCGACCTCGGCGTCACGACCCAGCACATCCCCGCCATCGGCCGCCGCTCCAGCCGCCGGAAAATGGCGATTTTCGTCCGGATGTCGCCGGAACTTCAACGCCGTCGATCTCCCTCCTCCGGCCACCAAATCCGTCGACCCAGGTATGGATTTTGAAGCTCTCGAGCTGCTCTAGCTGATGGTTGGGTAGGATTAGATCGATTTGTAGCGTAGCTAACTCAATTTTCGAATTGAAAATCGGCCGAAACTTCGGCCGCCGTGATCGGGCATTTCCGGTCACTTTTTGGGGTAGGTCCAAGAACAAAAGTGACTCCAAATGAGGTGTTTTACCTAGGATAGGAGTTTGGAGTCTTGGTTCCGAGATTTTTCGACGAACCATAATCGCTTTGGACACCCGATCTGCCAGCGCGTGTGGCAGCGCGTGGGCGAGGGTGGTGGAGCGACTCTGGGTAGTTTTGAGATCCTCGTGCCGTCACGAGTGCGTAGGATTTCGCGGATCTCAATTCGGACGTCGTTTGACTATCGAACGGATAATCGCATATTATGCGTTATCCGGGTTCGATAGGTTGGGACCGTCGGATGGTCCCAAATTTAATATATGTTGATCTAGGTATTTCTAGGATCGTGTAGGATTTCACGGATCGAGAATCGGAGCCCCGGATGTTGGATTCACTACATGCACCACCAAGTGAAAGTTAGGTCCCACGTGGCGTAAGTTATCCGGCGTTGGGACAGGCCCCATACGTGGCGTTGGTTGTACCGGCGTATGGGGAGATTTGTAATATGATGTTCAGGAGGGTGATGTGCCTTATATGGCACACCCGCATCCATCTAGCACGAGGCCTTTTGGGAGCTCACTGGCTTCGGAGTTGTAAGAACTCCGAAGTTAAGCGAGTAGGAGGCTGGAGCAATCCCAGGATGGGTGACCACCCTGGGAAGTTGCTTCGTGAGCTCCCAGAAACAAAACCGTGCGGGCAGTGAGAGGAGGGCCCAAAGCGGACAATATCGTGCTACGGCGGAGCCGGTCCGGGGTGTGACATCAATCTTGAGTGACACTGCCTCGTTAAAACCTTACCAGGAAAAACTCAGTGGGATAAAAACCTGGATGAAGGAAAAAGAGTACAGTCTGCATATCTAATAACACTTGGGCTATTTGTAAGTTCACTCAAAAATATGCCCGTATATGGTGTTATGCTGAGATAGCATCAAATATACCTCACATCATCCCAAAATGATGGTGATGGAGGTGAGCTCTATCTGGAAAATACGATATACGGTCCAATATACTTCCGGAAAATCCTTAAAGTGTCCAACGGATAATCCTCATAAAAATGCTTCAATACTTTCTTAGTATAAGCAAGAATCTCGTTGGCATAATGCTCGATCCTTAAGTCGAGACAAATATTTCTTGAACTCTTCAGAAGCTTTAATGTGTTGCAAACACATTATAATCCATGTACTCACTGAGACAATTTATGCACATTAGTATTGAGTACAGATTTTGTGCTTCAGGCACATGTCCTTCAGGGACTTGCTTCATGCAATTTCAATCCTTTCAAGGATTTTGTTTAAAGGGGATTAAACTTTATGACACATTATATAGCTTTAACCCAGCTATTTATACATCTTTAAGGAATCACTACTGGTGATATGCTCCGTGCATTTAATAACCCTTAAAGATAACATCTTGGTCTTCGTAAATGTGCAATAAGGAGGCACAATCGAATCTGTAAATATGGAGAAAACCCAACATTCCTTGTTTCTGCCAGAAACATTGTGTCATACAAAGTAGGTATATTCCCTTTTATTCCGAACACCCAAGTATAACATTCAGTATTAACAAATTTTGGGGTTCGTACTGTGGGTTGTTCCTTCACGTTCATTCTTATCTATAATGGAATTACCTCATTCCATTTTGGCCAATGATATTGTCGACATTTAATAATTGAACGTGGTTCCAATCAACACAGCCCATTGATGATTTGAGTAGCTACTCCAAAATCAAAAATTGTCATTCATCAAGTCATGATCCCACCATTCTCATGTGCATGCGCATGCATCAATTATAAGCATTTCTTTGCTTTTGGGTACCCAAGCCACTGCAGGGGGCTTTTATTATGTGAGAATGTGGATTATAACCTCCAATGGAGCGTTATTTTATAGTAGGGCGTGGATAATCTCCATTTAGGGAGTTGGAACATTTAGAACCCATATATCTGTCATGCGGCAGGCATGCCACAGATTAATACATACATGTCAATTAATTTATGGGACTTTAACCTATATAATTTGCTACGCATTAGGCGTGCATAATATCAATATTGACATGTCAAAGGATTGTCCTTTCGGGACTTCAATCCATATCATTTGCTACGCAACAGGCGTGCATCATATTGATCACTGCTATACCCATATTCTGTTCTTATGGTACATTAATCTGTGCAGTGTATTATCAATGTATCCAACTTGCAATCTGTAAAATTTGCATTAATAATTCATGGATACATACAAGCCATTCTTTTGGAACGGACTTATCTTCCCATTTGGTTACCTTTCAAGATAAAATATCAAATAAGTATATAAGCAAAAAATAACACAAGTATTGCTTACATCCTTAGGTGGGAGAAACTTGTCTCAAGTATCATTCAAGCTCGTATCGGTCCAGTAACGCTTGATGATCTAGTTATATCCTGCAAGAGCAAAAAGTCACAATTCTTCCCTCTGTCAAAAATAAATAAATAACCCTCAGAGTTAGGATCACCGTATGGATTCTTTCTTCGGATGTTCGTTCTAAAGAAATAAAAACCCTTATGAACAGAGAGTTATAAAAAAGAAAGAAAAGATACAAAGATTGTGATATTGATTGCCAGGTAAGGTAAGCAATCAAGGAAGGAAGTTGGTGGGAGCAGACAATAAGCTCTCAATTCTCCTAGTCTAGAAGGACTTCTGGAGATTAGAGCATAAGATCGCCTTCACAGTTTCCTGATGTAGCGAAAACGTGATCAGGGATAGTCTCGCTTCCTGAATGGATGATCAGAGATAGTCTTGCTTCTCGGGCATATTGAATGTTCACTGATAAGAAAAACAAGTAGATATCGCATCACTAGGTATGGAGTAAACTGGATGTCTTCTGCAAAGAAAATTTCGTTAGTAACACATTTATACACAATGAATAGGTAGAACCGGTGAATTTCAAGTTAACCATAGGAAAATTGCGAGATTCTAGGGATGCTTTTGAAAAAGTAGCTCCGTGAAATCCGTAAAGCAAGATCGGCTTTGAAAATAATACTTGAAAACGCCGAAAGTGCCGACAGGCATTATTAGAGGCCACGTGAAGTTTTGGACTCTGGGAAAGAAAAAGATAATATGGGGATTCGAGAAGATATTGGGGTCCTGAAAAACAGTAGCCATATTTCCTCCTATAGATATGACCTTTGCAAAACTTGATTGGAGCAACTGCGTTTCAACTCAAATTTCTTCATTTTCTGAAACTTTAGTTTTCCTAAGACTTTCTTCGAAACCTTCTCAAAAATGGCTTCCTCTTCTTCCTGCCCAAATTATTTCAATTTAAATGATGCTCCCACAACAACCAGTGACGCCAAAGTTTGGCGTCCATCCTTTGTATCCCAAAATCGTCATCTCACAGTTAATGATTCTGTGATGATGAATGATGCTACTGCTGTCATAGTAGCTAGGAATTTCATTACTCCAATGGATGAAATGCTGTTAACAGGGAGGTCTGAGGAAGAGGCTATTGATGACTCAATGGCTTTTAGCATTCAGAGTGCTGCTTCTGTTTCTAACATGGCTGATCGTTTGCGTGCTAGAGCAAACGAGGTTGAGAAGCTGACAACTGAAAATTCGTCTCTTCAAAGAATGCTTCATGAGTCTCAACAGGAGGTTAAGAAACTTAAAGGAGAGAATAATTCCTTGTTGAAACTGGTGAGTTCGTACTCTGTTGATACACTGAGAAGGCTAGACATGCTGCAGGTCTCCAATGAAAGAATTTTGGGAGACCACGAGAAGCTCATGGCCAAGCTTAAGAGGCGCCATACTCTTCCTTCAGAGGCTTCCAGAACATAATGTAATTTTATAGATTTTACAGGGCCTGCACCTTCATTGCAGGTGAAAAAAATCTATCTGTTGTATGTTCCTGTAATAATAATTGCGCACATTCTTAAACTTGCACCTGTGGTTTTTACGTCTTTTCAAAATGACGGTTTGGAACCTTGTGCCTTATAGATTCAAATAACCACATCGATTCTCCCAAATTTCATATTTCAACGCATGGTAGCCCGGAACTTTTGGCCTGGGCACAAACTCAGAATTTATTTGCCCTTTTCAAATGGACATAAAATATGAATTGAGTAAAAGCCATGATAATATCGCAATATAGTAGTGAAGAGCATTAACTACTATATACCCACAACTTCAAGTTTAGGATCTCTCATATATTTGGATCCATGGGCTTCCGGCCCAGATATAACAAAATATGTGGGGAGCCTCAATTCATTATTTGAGGTTTATATTGATATTATCCATTTCGCGGTGTATTCTTAACAACCGGAATTCACAAAATATATTTCTTCCTTGAGGTGTCGATTATAACAAAATCGAACTTTAAATTCATCATCTTCTTATGCCAAAGAAATATGTGGCATACCACAATTTGCAATAATACCTCAAGGGTTGTCCATTTAATTGTTGGAACTTCAGGTTCTCAACACTGTTAAATTTTAAACTTCAGGCCAAAGCCACATATTCTCATGGAATGGACATTTTTACAATTTTCTGTACATATTTCGGGACTTCAAGTCCTTACATAATTGTCCATATTTTGAGGAACTTCTGGTATCTCATTTAATTGCTCATCCATGAGTTTAAGGAACTGCAGGTTCCCTTTTGTATATAGTGACGGTTTACCCAAAATGGTCCATATTTATGCATACGTCACTATTCATGTGAATAGTACTATTCATCAAGTCATGAATACGTATCTATTCATCTGCCAGTACAATTATCATCAATGTGTACGGCACCATGAACCAATACGGTACTGTTACATCATTAAGGAACTCTAGGTCCTTATTTACATGTCAGGGATCAAGGACACTTAAGTCCAATCACATGTTTACAAATACAGTACCGGAGAGACTGCCAGCTTTCATTTTAATATCATCATCAAGGATCTTCAAGTCCTGATGTAATTGTATGATGAGGATCAAGGAACTTCTGGTCCTGATTTGCATACTGTAAAAACTCATCATACAACACAATTAATCCATAAAATAAATTGCTGATAAATAAATTACTGGTATGGACGATAAACCCGCACCATACTTTAAATAAATTAAATAGCTTGCTGTATGGACGTTAATCCCGCACCATACCTGAAATAAAATTAAATGTGCGGTAAAGTAAACGTGCTTGTATGGGCACTAATTCTGCTCCATACATTTAAATAAAAGTAAAGGCGTGGACGATAAAACCGCACCACCCTTTTAAATAGATACTGTTGTATGGGTAATAAACCTACACCATACAGTAAATAAAATAAATGTGCGGTAAATTAAATTTCATAAAGTATGAGAGTCAATTCCACATCATACTTTAAGTAAAAGTAAATTTGCGATAAAATAAAGGCAATTATTTGTGGGTTCATATCAACACCACAATCAGATAATATAGTAGATAATATTATTATCGTTTGTGGAAGGCATCATGATTGTCTCTCAAATAAAAAACTTTCCACCTGCAGAGCAAGTTAAATAGTGTAGGATAATACTAAAGTAATTGAAAGATAAGGGTGCAGAAGACTTATTGTTTTTTTCAGTGGGTTCTCTATTCTCTCAGTGGGCATGCCTGGCAATAATCATTTGTTTCCTTTACTTTGCTTTCCACTAGGATCAACTTGCTGTATCCCACTTTTCCTCCTGCACACCTTTAATCAATATAATTATATAATTAAAATAATATCACACCTTCATAAAATAATATCATTATAGACTTGCACTATGGCCGCCATCATCATGATCTTGCACATGTTCAGCACCACGGATATGGTTCTTGGCCTTCATGACTTTACGTTCCGGTGTCCAGAAGCTTGGCACAGTACTCTTGGTTGGTCTTAAGATATGGGTTTTGACAGGGAATAAGATGGAAACTGCAATCAACATAGGATTTGCATGTAGTTTGCTCCGACAGGGCATGAAGCAGATCTATGTATCAACAGCGAATTTCGACATGTTGGGACAAGATAGCAAAGAGGCTGTTGTCCATGATTAGGAATTCTTTCTTCTCTTGTAGCAACCTCTCCGATCCTTGGCACCCTGCACCTTCCTTCCATCCCCTTTGAACTCTTAGAGCTTCGCCAGCGCAAGACCCAACCCGGGGGAAAGGCCCCCTAGGCGAGCCCAATGCAGCTCCAGCGCGAGGAAAACAGCCCGGGCAGCTGCTGGGTCCCACGAACCCGGGCAGGCCCAAGGGCAACTTCTGCCTGGGCTTCAGCCCGAGTTGGGTGACGACATGCTGACGTCAGCCCTGACAGCACCAACGGGCAAGTGCCACGTGTCGCGACAGGGACGCTCCGATGGTTTTTTTTCCAGAAATCCGACGGTCCTCGTTTTTTTTGCTTAAAAAATTGCAAAAAAATTCTGAAAAATTCTGAAATTTTTTTAAAAAAATACCAAAAAATTCTGTATTTTTTCCCTATAAATACCTAACCATTTTATTTACTTTCCACACAAAATCTTCATACAATTATCCAAAAATAATGGACACGTGACAACCAAAAATATTATCCAAAAATTTAATTACAAAAGATTATCAAAATTAATGGTTTAAAGTATTAAAAAAGAAAAAGAAATAAAGTACAATGAATAGTATTTGCCTTAGACTTGCCCTAGACTTAGCCCTCATGGGTGGAACCACAAATGGCAAGGCTGCCACTATTCATGTGAATAGTGGCAGCCCTTGCTTGCCCTTGCCTTAGACTTTGCCCTTATGGGTGGAGTTGCTCTTAGCGGATAAATGTCACCATAAGTGATTTTCCAAGTGAAGAACCTATATGGGTCTTTACCATTAACGCCATTAACAAGAAACAGAACCAAAACAATGGCAAAAGAAAGAAGTTTGCACTCTCTCATTTTCTGTTCCAGCAAACTAAAATAAATTAAAAAAAAATGTTTCTTATTCAGATCTATAGAGAGAGAGAGAGAGAGAGAGAGAGAGAGAGAGAGAGAGTTCATAGCCTTGTTGTTCTTGGATGTCTGTGAGGTGCAGGTGGCTGTTTGCAAGGGTGAGATTAGCAGAGCCAGGAGCGAGATCATGGGCTGTAGCTCCCAAACTGGTTTGTTGGCGTCTACTGAGAGATGTTGGTTTGGTGGACTTTGGCAGAGAGACTATCACATGCTCTCTGTGAAAGAAACAGAGCTTATGTTTTTCTTTGTGTTTTCTTTGGCTGGGTTTCATCATAGAATTCAGCTGGAATTGTTGAAAGCGAATTCGTGCTGATAACGTGTTATAAATCTAGAGAATTAAGGAGAGAATTTGGGAGCAGAGAATTGAGGAGAGAAATGGAGGAAGCGGAGAAAAAACTCTACCCCTCTTTCAGATTGTCTATGTTTATATCATTAACAATGTGGGCCCCTTTCCAACATGTGGGCTCCACACCAAATAATTTACAACATGTATTAATTTTTGGTTCCCTCAATTATTGAGCTTGGGGTTATCTAAATGGGAAGTGTCCAAATTTGAATGACCCGAATAGTTAAGCGATTCGAGTTTACTATTTAGGGTCTCGGTTATGACTTATAACTAGTTCAAATTGATAAATCAGTCTACCGAGCACATAATGCGATGCACTAATGTTGTACTGACTTCTTGAAAACTATATGATCTCCTGTGTCCTTATGAAAATGGTTACTTTATTAGGTTTACATCAACTATTAATTTCTCCTTATGATGGAAATAACCTTGTTTCAGACGATAGGCCTTCAAACTCAACTGTCAAATTTCAAGAACATCACTAAGTCATTGAGGAAGAAACTAGGGAACGAAGAAGCCAAATCTCTGCTATCAAGAGCTGTTTACTTTTTCAGTATCGGAAGCAACGATTATCTTTACCCGTTCGACACAGACCCAAGTGTGCTTGGAAACTACTCTCATCAGGAATATGTAGATCTGGTGATAGGCAACATAACTACAGTGGTCGAAGTAAATTCTTAGCTCTTGAAAAGACAAAAATGATAATCCTTTTTATGCATATTAATTACTAATTAACATTAATTTCGACGTGTCTTGTGTTAGGGAATCTATGAGAAAGGAGGAAGAAATTTTGCGTTGCTTAACCTCTGGCCTATTGCATGTCTTCCATACGCAAGAGCACTTAATCCGGAAGAAGGTGCTTGCTATGATGCATTTACACCATATGTGAAACTACACAACAAATCACTTCTCAAAGTCCTACAAACGCTAGAGAAAAAACTCAACGGATTCAGATTCTCAGTCTCCGATTTTAATGAGTTTCTGACACAAAGAATGAATCATCCTTCTAAATATGGTATTAATTCTACCTATATACGCTTTGCTTTCTTAATTTTGATATTGTTCTTTAATTAAGTACTAATTATTGAACCGACCATTTTGACATTTAAGCCTTATGATAAAATGTTGGAAAATTATAAGGTTTCGTGGAAGGGGAGGCGGCATGCTGTGGAAGTGGTGTATATGGAGGAATTTATAACTGTGGAGGAATGAGAATTGCCAAAGAGTATAATTTATGCAAGAATGTCAGTGACTATGTCTACTATGACTCTGCTCATCCAACCGACAGGGTCTACGAACAGTTTGCCAAGACAATATGGAGTGGAAATTCCATCACTACGCCTTACAATCTGAAAACTCTATTTGAAAATTAGAGCGAAGTTTGATTATAGTAAAGGCAGATGATCCGATGGTCAATAAGCAAATCATTTGTACTTTTTTTTTATATTATATCCAAGTCACGGATATTTGTCCTTTTTATTTTAAATTGTGTGATAGGTACAATAAGAAATGTTAAAGTGTGCTATTTGTGAGTATGAGAATATGGAATTCGACTTAATAAATAAAAAAATTATACTCTTGGATGAAAATATATAAATTTATCGAGCATTTTCATTATCAATAGTAAAATTATTTATTATATGTTGTAATTTATATAATCAAATATCCGATGAAATTTTATATTCTTTTAAAATATTACATTTTTTTTCCTCTTTCATCTATATATTGTCATTTTTACGAGTTCTTACAATGTGAAAATATTGACTTTAATAGCGTGACCGTATCGTAATTCAAAATTAAGCTTAACTATTGGGGAAAGAGAGCCAACAATTGATATGAAAAGCTTTGTCTCAAAAGGTGCAGCCTTAGTATTGAATGTTATAAATGTGTATGGTGGAAGGAGAGCCAACAAATAAACAGATGTTGAGCCTCTGCTGAAATTAGTAATTAGGTGGAAGGGGTAGAATTCAAAAAATTCTAAACAAGTTGTGACAACAATACTCAAATATTCCTAACTAGTCAATAATTGTTTATAGACATATTTACAAGCAATATATATACAGATTCAAATAAAATACATTCACAACACCTGCAAGGTTAAGAGAGAGACCTAAGTGACAACCTAGGCATTAAGAAGCCATTAATTTTGGCATTCTCAATGTTAGCAACAATTAGAGTGATAAGTGTCTAAACATCCATCAAAATCATACACCAATATTGAACAAGTATGACTAGTCAAGATAACCAGAATCAACATTAGAAATATTCGCCAAGAAACCCACTATTAGGAAAAATTAGGGGTCATCATTAGATTAGGAAATCCACTAAACAAAGAAGATTATTATAGGAAAAGGTTATTACACGCTCAAGAAATCCTAGATCTATTTAGAAAAACAACTATACCTTACTGGGCACTCCCCCTCTCTCCCTAAAAACCCATATGAAAAATGTAAACTAAGAAAGTTAGTAATTCCAGGCCAATCCCAACCTTTTGGGTAAAATTTGGCAGGTCAAAGGGACACTTGGTAGCCAATGGTTGGACTTATAAAAAGCAAAATTACGTGTCTTGATTAAAAATCTTGTGCTGAAAATATTTGGCATGTATGACTAGTCATCTGGACAAAGTATTTTGATGCAGATGCTAATTTTTTCTAATGATGTCCATTGTAAATGAATGTATAAATTACTTTGGTTTTGTAGCCACATAAGCTCTTCAATGTACTTCAACTTCCCCTGTAGCAAATACCCAAGTTCTAATTTCTAAAGATGAGCCAAGATGAATTATATGAAATTGCCCATTTGACAAGGAAATCCAATTTTAATAATTCTAATATTAACATCTGCATTTAGTATTGGTGTATTTATAGGCGTTAAATAAAAGGGGGCTTTAGTTTTAAAACACAATATAGTTTACTAATTTGGAAGATAGTAATACAATTTCATCTAATTAGCATAAGGCAAAAGACCAAATTGTGGTACCTAATTTTACAAAAATATCATTAAAACATATCAAAATTACACATAATGCCACTCCTTCTAAGGCAAGCATACTATGCCACATGTCCATATCTAGCCAATCATATCTCGCCGCCGGCCACCACTGCCGGAATCCTGCCGCCGGCCACCACTGCCGGAATCCCGCCGCCGGCCACCACCGCCGGACTTCGGCCGCCGGCCATCACTGTCGGACTTCCGCTGCCGGCCACCTGCCACAACCACCGTTGGCCGCCACCGCCCGTCGCCGACCACCATCGTCGGACTCCCGCCGCCGGCCACCTGCCACCACCACCGTTGGCCGCCATCGCCTGCCACTGTCTGTAGATGACCAACTCCGTTGCCCTTTATTCACCTTTAAAAAAAAGATTGTGTCATTAAATGTACTCGAACCTTGACCCTCAAAGGAGGAAGGCTCACTCACAAACCACTACACCAAACTTGATTTTGAAATATTTATTCAATTATACAATATTTATATAAACAATCAATGGTTTATCAAAAAAAAAGGAAAATTAGGTATTAGACATAATTATCTTTACTAATTAGTATTTGAGACAAACAGTATTTCTGTTTTGATTTTAATACCAAGGAATTGAATTTTGTTTGGATTTGGCCAAAGTGGAGACCCAAATTCGTTGGCCCACCTTACATTAATCACTGAAGGGACAATTATACCCTTTTTATTTAAAAGCCTGACCTAAATTCATTGCTCTCGCTCTCTCTCTCTCTCTCTCTCTCTCTCTCTCTCTCTCTCTCTCTCTCTCTCTCTCTCTCTCTCTCTCTCTCTCTCTCTCTCTCTCTCTCCGCAGCAACAACGACCACATCGCCATGATCTGCGATCATCGATCCAAGATCGAGAGGTCGATCTGCGATGGAACTCTCAAACTGCTTGACCCGTGGCTCATCCCTTTGACATTCACCGACGACTCCAAGGTCTTCTAGCTCAAGATGAAAGACATTGTGATTGCTATCTTGCCGAGTTCAAGATTGATTGACTTACGGCTCCCTTCGAATAACAAAGATTAGAACATCCAAGGTTCCAATCTCCAGTTTTCGTGTAATGTTTTTTTGTTAATTGCTCAGATCTTGTGATATTATTTTCATATCAGACTTCACATCAATGTCAAGCCCTGATAATCTTATGACTTGTGTTTTTCTCTCTCTTTGTGAAGCTTATGAAATTTGTTATTTTAAGAAATATTGAACTGATATGGATGCACATTTAACTAGTGATGTTACTTTTGTATAATTTTTTATTTCTATAGAATTTCAGTCTTGTTTGTGGTTGGTGTTTTCTATCCCTTCCACATGTTCACCTCACACCTTTTAATGAGATTATCCTTTTCTTTAGCCAGTAATGGCTAGTCATTGCTCTGATAAGTAGGGCTCTTAAAGTGTATCTTCGGGTACAGTTATATATGAACTATCACTTCCTCTTCCAATTTGCTGTCATTTCTTTTAAGTGAAAGTGGCTTCTCAATTGGTCATTTGTTTCTATGAATTGCTTATTAATTTTGTATGTAACCTTCATGTTAGATTTTGCACGTTTGAATTTTCAAGGCTTTTACGCTGCAATCTTGGAGAAAGATGATTGTTGATATCTGTAGCATCAATCAAGTAGTACTGAAATGAAGCTGTTTGTAGGGAGTCGATTTTCCAGTTTTTCGTGTAATGTTTCTTTTGTTAGTTGCTCAGTTCTTGTGATATTAATTTCATATCAGACTTCACATCAATGTTTTGATCTATTGTTTAACTCTCCACCATGCATCCTTACTATTTTTGTCGTTGATATCTATTGTCAATGGCCTTCAACCTCACCAATTTGAAGAGTAGAGGTTACCCAGATGAGGAATTGGGTGGGCAAGAGAAGAGTAGAACTACCCAAGAGCAAGATAACTCAAAATTGGACTTTTGGAAACTGCTTTGCAGTTTTCATTTAATTACAATTGGATTTTTTGCTCTTTCCTTGGTAGAGATACATTGGAGGTTTTGCCCCGTAATCCATAGGTTGTTGGTTATTGAGTTGTTAAGCTAGTGTTGATTTGATTCCCTTCTCTTTGTACTTGTGGAGTTTGCTATCTAAATTATTTAGTTTGCAGCAATGCATATTTCAATTTTGTTTTGTTTCTAGCTATATTTTCAATTTCGACCTGGAAACTTGAGATCATATTGCGGTTCTTAGGATAGAGATGCTTGTTGTTTATGACATCACTGTCATATGATATTTTGCAATACCATTTAAGTTTTAGTTCAGTAAAATTTTATACAGGTTCTGCATTATAGTTTTGCACAAACTACATTGCAGTTTCAGAAACTGCATTGTAGTTTTGGAAACTGCATTGCAGTTTTTGTAATTACAATTGGATTTTTGCTCTTTTCTTGGCCTTCAATCTCACCAATTTGAAGAGTAGAGGCTACCCATATGAGGAATTGGGTGGGCAAGAGAAGAGTAGAACTACTCAAGAGCAAGAGAACTCAAAATTGGACTTTTGGAAACTGCATTGCAGTTTTCATTTAATTACAATTGGATTTTTGCTCTTTCCTTGGTCTTCAACCTCACCAATTTAAAGAGTAGAAGCTACCTAGATGAGGAAT
>NC_034011.1:2741507-2832714 GCF_000346465.2 Prunus persica
GCGCTATTTGCATACAAAGCCCCGGAAGCTGCAGAACATGGCCGAGTCTCTCCCAAATGTGATGTGTATTGTCTAGGGATCATAATTCTTGAAATCTTGACAGGAAAGTTCCCTTCTCTATACCTCAACAATGGGAAAGGAGGGCTTGATGTGATCCAATGGGTTCGATCAGCAATCTCCGAAGGGAGAGAATCCGAATTGTTAGACCCCGAAATTTCAAGCACGAAGGCTTCACTTGGTGAAATGGAGAAGCTCTTACACATTGGGGCAGCATGTACTGAGAGCAATCCAAATCAACGATTAGATATGAGGGAGGCCGTTACAAGGATAGAGCAGGTACAAGTTTTGGGAAGTGACCATGTGCCACGCACAAGTCATGCACCAACTTTGAGAGAAGGGGTTGGAGAGCTCCCCGGGGAGACAAGGCTCGAATCAAACACGATCGGAAGTAGATCAGGGCGCCTTGATGGAGACAATGACGCTGCCTTTTCCATATCTTAATTGGCGATCGAGTTATGTTAGGCAAAGGCAAAATGATAGATGGTGGTGTGACCTCAAAAGAAAACTTGAGCTTCAAGGAAGGGAGTCAGAGTCAGAGTCAAAGTCAGAGAGACCTCCACAATGGTTTTTCTGTGGCATTATTGCACAAGTCTTGGGCAGGACAGAAAAGAAAAGACAGAATGAAGATACAGCAATGCATGTATTAAAAGTATAAATATACGAACATTAACACATTCAACTTCTGCTTGAGCATGTGTTGCTTTACTTGTAAAAAAACAATAGATAAATTTGCTTGAAGATAGACCAAAATATCATTTGTAAGCTTGCAATGCGATTTTATTAGCTATTGCGTTTGAAAAATTATATATACTTAACTAAATATAAGTGTTCCCTATTCTGCAAAATTCTATGATAAAACTCTTTTATTTTATTGTTTTAGGAACCTTCTCATGTCTGTTTTATAATCAGTTTTAAAATTGATGACGTCTCAACTAGAGTGAGAATCGTAGCTTACGTTAAATATTAGTCGATCTTATTTTAACGTGTATAATTAATCGTGTCAAATGACTTGATACTAAGCTAAAAAAAACTTCCACTTCTACAAAATTCGTGGCTAATTTCAAGTTAGATTCATACAATTATAGTTTGCCAATTTCAGGTTAGATTCATATCGTTTCACTTTCACGAGGCCACAGTTTATTTCAGCTAAGTCAACCCTTCTCTGGTTTAGAAGCCGTGCATACAGTTGGAAAACAGCAACCCAAAAAAAGAAAAAAAACGTCATACAGCTGGAGATATGTATATTATAAAGGGATAAATTGTCAATTTGTGATAGAGCAAAAGAAACCGGGCGCAGAACAGAACAATGGCCAACTATTTTGCACCGAAAGCCTCATTTAAAATTTGGAAACTGTATGTTAATAATTATTTTGTACTCTACTTGACATTTACCGATGCTAATTCACTGAACCAAGATCGTAATTTGTCACTCTATATTCATTATAATCCCAGGTTCTACTAATAAATAACATAATTAATCGATACAAAAACTATGCATCAATGATATTATTTTAAACGTAAAGAAAGTGACACATAACATAAGAAAAATGGAAAAGGTTAAGGAGAAGGTTGCTAGAATTTCCCTTTATAATAAAGAAAATTGTCATCAGACAATTGTAAGATCAGAATTGAGCTACTGCATATTGAGAAACGTGTATATAACAGGATAATATTGTTTTGCTATATTCAACTAATTACTTCTGTCATATGTGATAAGGATTTCACATAGCGGAGCATGATTGGATGAAGATAGTAAAACAATATTATTCCCATGACATGTAAGTTTTTTTTCATTGCATGACACAAATCTTAATAAAGCGCATTCATTGGGACCAATAGTACTTCTTATGCTCCTAAAGCCGCTTGGGTCTAACTTGAAAGAAGGGTGAAAATAACGACAAAGGGCGGGGTTGGAGTCGGGTATGCCATTATATCCTCGTCTCGTCGGGTCAATGGCAGAACTAAGAATTTTTCGAAGGGTGGGCTAGCTAAATTTTTTAGCTTAAAATCTAATGATATTTTTTAACTTACAATTTCTATAGATATATTTTTTCTATAAATAAAAGTATACATTAAATCATATAATCCTAATTCATAGCCCTATTAACTAATTTTCAATAAGTTTAGAATATAAAAAATATAGATTAAATGCAACAAAAGGGTTAATTTACGAACAATGGGGAAACCACCAAGAAGACCACAAAATAGACTTTGGAAAAATAATATTTCCCTATTCATAGAAATAGCGGGGAAATTGCCAAAAAGACTACAAAACGAGGGCCCCAACCACAAGTGCGAACGACAAGTTGATGGGCTATATAGGTTTAATTTTGTTTTTATTTAAATATGGGTCACAATAGGTTAAAAAAATTATCTTCAAAAAACTACATGGGCTGGACTACAACCTAGGTAGCCTTGTAGGTACGCATCGGGTAAATGGTGTCATAGGAAACTTATATCTTCGAGTTGATCATCCATCAATTTCGAATCCCCACGATATCATAGTTGTGTGTGTATGAGAAATTCCAATTTCCTTTAGTTTAGACTATCGTTTGTGCGCAAAAAAAAAAAAAAAAAAACGCTAATTCCATATCTTTTTGCAAAGTTGAAATTAAGTCTCCAAATTACAAACAAAACAGAGGCCTCAAATGTTAAAAACTTGCCCATCCTGGAACTTTTCAAAGTACTAGAATAACGTAGGGCAACAAAACATAGAGCAATAAATGAGCACGAAAAATAATTTGCTTATCCTTAAACGCAGCCCGCAACACTCGTGCAACTCTGAAATTCAAACAGTTTTCTCTCTCTCCCTTCTAGATTGTTCTTACCAAAATAATAAATGTATAGTGTGTTGTACTAGTAGCCACCTACCTTACGCCAATCAATAAATAACAAAATAATATTTATTTTTTTAAAGACAATACTGCACACAATATGCTTATATGATCCCTTTAAATTTTCCTTCATGGATTTAATTTTTCGGGGGGAGAGATACGGATGATTATAGCGTGTGTACGTGCAAGCAAGCATGCATGCACGTGAATGTCGGCCTATTTTGGCAGTAGATTAGTTGACTTCATTAATTTCATCATTTAATTTCGTGATTAGTTTAAGTTTGGCCAATAATTATTATATTAATTATAGACAGAGAGCCAGCAAATCATGCTCTTGTTTCGCTGGCATTGCACAGATTTCTGCTTTCATGATAAAGGATTAATTAAAATTAATTACTGCAGAAGGAGAGCCAAATGTCAATACTTAACTAGGCCTTTGGGCTTCCATCTGTGTGCAACAAGCCTCATTTTAGTAAGTTTGGCCCATCACTGTGGCAATATAGATACAAAACTCATTTGAGTAACTCAAATTTTTGGAAAATTACTAGATAGGGCTCATCTGGATTTTCCTGCCATATGACATAATG
Organism: Prunus persica; assembly: GCF_000346465.2. Classification (NCBI taxonomy): domain Eukaryota; kingdom Viridiplantae; phylum Streptophyta; class Magnoliopsida; order Rosales; family Rosaceae; genus Prunus; species Prunus persica. The sequence continues at coordinate 2,744,989 of NC_034011.1, forward strand.
AATCTAGTTAAATCTATCATTTCTTCCATAATTTTGATTATAGAAAAAACGTTATAATAAATGAAAAATCTTATATGAGAAGGTCAATTACTCAACTTGCCACGTAACAAAAAAGAATCAAGCGAAATTTTGCGTACACTAATTTCTTTGGATATACAGTATACTTGAAGAGATAATTGAAGTATGACCATGGGTTTTCTAATACGTGATAAGCCCATATGAAATTTGATGTGACCACAAAGCAAAGCAATGCCGTAGATGTTTATTTTTTTGGTGACATCCTGTGACAAAAATGATAAAAACTCAAGAGAAGAGGAGTAAACCCAAAATATTGTGTGCTGAAAGGGTGAGCCAATCCGACACGCCGTCAACATGTTGAAGAGGAGAGTAGTAGAAGTAGAAGTAGTAGTAATTCGGGTACGATGGTTTGAATTGAACGGTCAAAATTCAACCCAATCAATTCTAATATAGGCACACATATCTCCCTTCCTTCCGCATTCTCTCTCACTCTTTTGTCCTTTTTTGGGTAACGTCTTAGCATGACCATGTCATGTTGGTTCATGTTGGTTGTTGGCATTACCAACCTACAACAACATTATCACAAAATTAGAATAAAACACCTACTTATCCCATCTTAATTACCCTTGTATTGCACCACTTTTATAATACAAATACGATACGACCCATTTTATGTATTGCACCACTTGTAAATTGCGTCATGGGTGTTGTACTTGATTATTATAAATTTGAGACGATTAAGTCTGACTATCTATGACCCTGTGTGACATTAAGTTGACTCTGCGTAACTTTAAGTGGAGGTGTACCATATAAGAATAATATTATCACATTAATGACTCAACTACTTACATATCTAATACTTCTATTTAGAAGCGCTTTTTTAGAAGTGTTTCTATTCTACTAGAAGAACAATGTGAAAATTTGTATTGAAAATTAAAGTGCTTATTGGAAAAGCACTTGAAAGTGATTCTTAGAAAAGTACTTGAAAATAATTCTTTGAAAAGTACTTGAAAGTGATTCTTGAGAGGGCTTATGTGACCTCGAAACACTTATAAGTTTTTTTGCTCAACACTATGAAAAGTTTTTATCTATTTTAGAATCATTTCTATAAATAAACCCTAGTTGGAACATAAAATTACTACTCAGCAAAAATGAACACTGCTCGACTCCTTGTTAGTTGAAAAGTTTCAATTTCCGTACAAGAAGGATTCAGTTTTAATCACAAAATACAGCGGCGGCATATGAGCCCCCGTGTCTTGGACAAGTCATGTTTGAGTAGCAAAAGGGAGTCAAAACTGTCAAAAATTGAGTCTTTCTTGCAATTTTACCTTCTTCCATTTTCCCATTTTTCCATTTCCACAGTGTCTCTCAACGACTGACGCTACGGTCGCTATTACCACCACAATTGACAAACGCTCCAGAGCAACAAATTTTTTTTTTCCCACAGCTGCCTTTCGAAGACCATCGTCTACTTCCTGAACTTCCAATCTTTTTTCCCCCAATTTTCAACTATCGCCACCACCACCAGCAGCTCAAAACGCAGCGTTTCATGGAAGCTCCAACTCCGCCTTCGCCTACAGAGCTCGACGCGGCGGAGAGGATTATTCTCCTGTGGGACTCGACGGCCTCTGAAGAAGCCAGGGAACGAATGATATTCGAAGGCCACCGCGACGAAGTCGATCGCTACTTGCAGGCCGTCGATGAAATCCAACGCTCCATGTCCTCCGCCTCCCTCGTCTCCGTCGACGACCAGGCCAAGCTCAACTCCGCCATCCAGATCGCCATGGCGAGGCTCGAGGACGAGTTCCGCAACATCCTCCTCAACCACACCTCTCCCATCGAGCCTGACTCGCTCACCTCCACCGATCCGAGCTCGTCCACTCACTCCTGCTCCGCTGATTCAGTCTCCGAGTTCGAGGATTACTCTGCCGAAGACGACTCCGGTTTGACCACTCCCAAGGCCTCCTCCGCCTCCGTCGGTGACGCCGACGAGCTGCTTCAGCGGGGCGATTCGTCGAACACTTGCAGCTACAGGTCCACCAGCAGCATCCGTGAGCTCGATCTCATCCCCTCCGATGCCGTCGTCGATCTCCGCAACATCGCCGAGCGGATGATCGCCGCCGGTTACCTCCGCGAGTGTATTCAGGTGTACGGTGGAGTACGGAAGTCCGCAGTCGACTCGAGTTTCCGAAGGCTAGGGATTGAGAAGTTGAGCATCGGCGATGTTCAGAGGCTTCAGTGGGAGCAGCTCGAGGCCAAGATCCGACGCTGGATACGCGCCGCCAAGGCCTGCGTCAGGATCGTCTTTGCCTCGGAGAAAAAGCTCTGCGAGCAAATCTTCAACGGCATCGGCACCGCCATTGACGACGCTTGCTTCATGGAAACAGTGAAGGGCCCCGCGATTCAGCTCTTCAACTTCGCCGAGGCGATCAGCATCAGCAGGAGGTCGCCGGAGAAACTCTTCAAGATTCTCGACTTGCACGACGCTCTGATGGACTTGATGCCGGATATCGAATCTGTGTTTGAATCGAAATCGTCCGAATCGATTCGGATTCAGGCGGTGGAGATCCTGTCGAGGCTCGCGGAGGCGGCGAGGGGGATTTTGTCGGAGTTTGAGAACGCAGTGCTTCGCGAACCTTCTAAGGTCCCGGTCCCGGGTGGGACGATTCATCCATTGACTCGGTATGTAATGAATTACATCAGTTTGATATCGGATTATAAGCAGACTTTGAATGAACTTATTGTGTCAAAACCCTCTACGGGGTCGCGGTACTCCGGCGACCCCACCACCCCGGATATGGAGTTTGCCGAGCTGGAGGGAAAGAGCCCTTTGGCTCTGCATTTGATTTGGATTATTGTGATTTTGCAATTTAATTTGGATGGCAAGTCCAAGCACTATAAGGATGCTGCAATAGCTCACTTGTTTATGATGAACAATGTTCATTACATAGTTCAGAAGATCAAAGGGTCCCCGGAACTGAGGGAGATGATCGGTGACGATTATTTGAGGAAGTTGACCGGGAAGTTCCGCCAGGCGGCCACTAGTTACCAGAGAGCTACTTGGGTGAGCGTGTTGTATTGTTTGAGGGATGAAGGGTTACATGTGAGTGGGAGTTTTTCTTCTGGGGTGTCAAAGAGTGCTCTGAGAGAGAGGTTCAAGTCTTTCAATGCCATGTTTGAGGAGGTTCATAGGACACAAGCTACTTGGTTGATACCGGACTCTCAGCTTAGGGAGGAGCTAAGGATATCTATCTCAGAGAAGTTGATCCCAGCTTATAGGTCGTTTCTTGGGCGGTTCAGGAGCCATATAGAGAGTGGGAGGCATCCGGAAAATTACATCAAGTATTCGGTCGAAGATTTGGAAACTGCTGTATTGGATTTCTTTGAGGGGTACTCGGTATCCCAGCACTTGAGGAGGAGATCTCAGTGAATGTGATCAAATTGAAGTTAAGTTTTGCAAGTTTAGAAACTAGGACACATTCTTTGAATTTTTTTGTGGAGTGTTCGGGTGATGATGGTGCTGGTCAGTCTGAGATTCAATGAGCTTTCCATTTTAATGCAAACCCTACATAGTTCAATATTCTGTTGATTGGAGGAGATCAGATTGTTTGTGAAGATCTCAGTTGTAGCTCTACAGAGTGGCCAAGTCTACAAGCCTGAATGCTTCTGCCCTGTAAGCATGTTATTTATTATCATTATTATTATTACTACTACTACTAAGATCTAGATTTTGTTTCATTTGTTCATATTGGAATTGTTGTGTGTGTGCTTTGTTCCACTCTTTTTAATAATATCAAGAAGCAGTTTCTTATAATTAGTTCCAGGTGACTTGTATACCACGTCATATTTTAGCCTTTTCATAAGGAAAATTTGGAAAATGAAATCTTAGATAAGTTTTGACAATTATAGCAATTTCCAACACAAGCTTCAGATGATTTCTATGCCATATCGTAACTTTCTGGCCATGATTGAGATGCATATGGAAAATGTTGTATAAATAGGCTTTGACATCAAAGAGGAAACCTTATGGACAATTGCTTCTAATTTTAGTAAGTAAAACCGGGCATGTGGAGTCGATTTTAATTAAAGTTCATTTGAAGTTGTTTGCATCTCTCAGTAACTAAACTACCATGTATAATTTGTAGCTTTGTCCCTTCAACTGCCCCTCCCAAATTGCATTACGGTGCCTCTGCCTTCTCTGCTTCAGTTGAGGTTTCTGTATGTTAAATGAGTTAGTTTTCTAATTACCTTAGTTTTGCTCCTTATGTTATTTATGATATATAATAAATTTAGGTTTACACTTGGCATTTTTATTGAATTTCTCTCGGTAAATGTAAATATGTTTTTATGGATTTTATAAGAGAAAGTTCTGCGATTAATAAGTTAGCTGTAGCCCGGATCTAGAATATATTTGGCAAGAGTTGGTGCTTCTGTTTGTTCTGAACCAATATTTTGGAATTCCTATTCCTTCCAACCCTGCAAATCTAGCTTAACTTGGGCACAGCCATTCTTTCATCATGTGGAAATGTTTCCCATGGCCGAGAGAGGACTTCCAACCAGGCATCGGGGTATCGATCTCTCGTCGGACCTGCAAGATTTTGCATCCACTAGTACAGAGCAAACAATTTCCTCACCTTTACATTTCATAAAATAACCTTCAGGATCAGATGATGATTTGTTAAAATAAGACATTTCCATTGACATAGTTCATTCAATCTGTCGGTTCTAGGTATTATAACAAAATATTTGAACTCGTCACTTATTTTCAGCCAGATGGTGTTCGCACAATCCTTCTACAAAAGCTAACAAATCATTTTTCATGCAAAGGTGCTATGATATCAAATGAGTTCCACGCGCATCGTAGTTTCTCTGTCACAGGAAAAATTCCCATAACAAGGAAAATGCAAAGGATCCACTCTATCAGGTACTAGATCTTACGGTAAAGAATCACATACGTGCAAACACCTACAAACCGTGCGCTCGAGAGATTAGAGCATTGTAGCTCAAGCGGTTAACATTTGTTCCCCCACCGGCACCCGTGTTCGATCAACAAATTAATATAAAAAAAAGAACACAACCAAGGGCTTTACTGAGATAATATGCGAACCGCCAATGATATAAATATATTTAACAGAAAAGAACACAACAGATCTCATTTGCGTATCTTTGATTACTTGTAAGTGGAACAATTAATAATAACGAAATAATCAAATACACAAGGGCATGAAACAAAACTAACTAGCTAACGTTATAATCCCAACATACAATTTGAATTTTCTATCCCATGATCAATTCTGCTCCTCTGTATATCATACGTTCCCTTTGTAGCATAGGAGCAGCTGGATATTGTTGCAATGCAAACAAAATATTCCAGCTGGGTGGTTCTACTTTACTCTATCTTGTCTTCTTCATCACCACCTTTTGATAACCCATTGCTGCTTTGCATTGCTCTAGCTTCTGGTGCACTAAGGACATCCTTAGCAGGCGTTAGAGATGGCTTTATGAGTGTCAAGGTCGTATCGTCCTTGTCAAACTCTTCGCTTGCATCTCCCAAGTAAGCATATCTAAGAAAACAGAAGAGAGATAGGGTGGGGACAAGGGATAATTCATATACCAAAAGAAGGAAGGGTTGCCAGTTTTCAAATAAAATATACGAAAAGGGTAGATTCATGTAACAAGTTTAAACATGAAAACTTTTCTGAGTGAAAGGATGGAAGCCAGATCTTTACCTTGTTGAGTTCTGCGATGGTGCCCAAAGAACGCAGATGACAAATAGGAGAGAGAAAGATAAAACTTGCCAGAAGGCAGGGATGATCCATGCATTCTGCCACTGCTCATTGTACACATCATTTGATTTGAAATATAGCTGCAAGTACAAAGTTCAAAATGCTTGACTTGCCAAGTTAAAAACAAAGAGAGCTGCACACACGATAATGTTGTATTCAACAGATGCAAATCATTTATCTGTAAGTAAAAAATTATCCTGAACATGCACCCACAACCAAATCACAAATACTTTATTCATCTTCTTAGGTGAAAGTGCATGCATTTCAATTTCGAGATTACCTCATAGCATATCCAACCCACGGACACAACGACAGTCACTGCCAAAGCGTTGGTAAACTTCCTGTAAATATCAAGTTTAACCATCATTCGCCTAGCCTGCCACATCACAGAAGCAAGAAGAAGTTATCAGCCAGATACTTATAAGGTAAAGTTCTTGACAGAAATTGGTGGCATCACATCATGCAGCATACATTGAACCTAAGTATACCAACAATACCCCTGGATAAGCCACAAACAAGAGATGAATGGTAAACTATGGTTGACTAAGAGTAAGCAAGTGCAGAAAATTAGTAAATGAAGTTTATATTGAAAATAATTCACTAAATATCCTTGGAATCAAAACCAAAGCACGTACCTGAAGCTTATTTAAAGTTGCGGAGAGGGAAGTGAATATCCAAAGAATGAAGAAAGCATCCAGTATTGCAACAGGAAGAACCAAGAACAACCTTGCCTTTCCGGAAAGATCACTTACTGCACCTACGTTTTCTACCATCTCAAGAACCTCGGATGCCACAAAGAAGGTCAGTCCAAGCAAAATCACCTTCGATGTAAGCCCACCAAGGGAAGGCCTTACAACACCGAAGCCCATGGAGACCATTAAAAGTATCACACGTGCCACCGTACGTTTAACCGTCCCAAAGGTAACTGCCCATACAGTTATCCCAGTTGGTCGGACTCCAGTCTCGTTGAATTCAGCATACTCAAAATACCATAGAGCCATCTCAAACATACCCAGTGTTATTACCAGAGTGATACAGTTCTGCAATGGGAAAACTTCTCTCCAAAATCTTGCATACTGTGAGAACCAAAAGATCCCAAGTATGACAAAAGCAAGGGACATAAACCCATAGAAATTCATAAAAGGTGCCATTCTACCAGGTAAATACCCAGTAGGGTTTTTCCATATAGTTTTCCCCTCAACAACCAAATCGTTCAGCTTCAGATCGCAATGAATGAAATACAAATTGTACATCCCAGTTTTAGTAATCAGTATGGATTTGGATGGCAATGTGGCAACTTTCTCATGTGCTTCAAATGAGACACCAAATACCTGAGGCCAACCTGGATTCTTAGTAGACGGGCGGTGTATGATTTCACCTTCGGTACAAACTCCCAGTTTTGCAAGATCCCCTGTGCAACACACTGCTCTTTGACCACCATAGGCTGAACCCCCAATAGTCTCTCTATCCTCCACCTCAAAAACAATGGCATGGACAGGCCGTGAGCTCAAGTTAGCAGATTCTTTGCTTCTCCTAAATGTAATCTTTTCAAAGCTGGTTCCAAATTATAACACAAAATCAGACAATGGGTACAAACAGAGTGCAAGTACAAAAAAAAATAAAAATAAAAATCAGCTGCAGCCACTAACACATGAACTGGCCAATCACATTCAAAATTCCCATGAAAAAGCTTGGTATCTTTACAATTTACAAACCAGAATTACCAATTATGCACCCAATTAATCAAATATTCAAGTGAAGCAAATTGGGCAGCAGGATCTTATCCAATTACAAAGTAGACAGACTACAGCTAGAAAGCAAAGAGAGGAAATGGGAAAATGAAATTCATGATTTACCGTATAAATGAGTCGCCGTTGGCAGAGACGGAGGTCGATTGAGTAGGGGCAGAAGAGTAAATTCCCTCGCTACCGCCATGGACGACAAAGGCGTTGCCTTTAGTGGCGAATCTCTCTTCGGCGTACTCGTGGACCGAAGCTTCCACGCTCAAAACGCATAGCAGAAGAGCAAGAGATGAAGAAGAGAACCACATTTCAATTTCAAAGCCCTAAATTCCAATACCCCAAAACCCAAATCTAAGAGACAGAAGAGAAAGAGAGGAAGCTTCTCTCTGGTGGTCTCTGAAATCTGATCTGTTTTAGCTTTCAGCTGCCTTTGTCTCTCAAGACTCTCTCTCTCTCTTTCTCGTTTCTACTCTTTCCACTTGAGGCTTGCTGGGACTGTGTTTAATTAATGTTTGTTTAATGTTGAGGTTTGAGAGACAGTCTTGTGTATAATGCACGTATGGCTTGGTTTTCGTGTGAGTGAGGTTAAAGCCGTTGAACTGAATGCACGGGGGAACGTGCGAAACCACGAGCGTCCGATTATTTACTTTTCATATAATAATAATTTATTATTTATGGATTTTGAATATAAATAATGTGTTTGTTTGGTTTGGGCTTTGAGACTTTGAGTAAAAGCCTGGGCAGTAAGATTTTCATGCTTGTGTTGTGAACTTGTGACGAGACGAATGCCATCAAAGTCAATGCTGTCGGTGTTTAGAAGAATTGGACACTCCATTGCACACTCTTGTTCTGTGTCGGCCGCCTGATCACGTGAATTGTCCAGCTATCCGATGAGAAATTACTGGAATTAGTACTGTGTCGACTTTGATGCGTCATTCTTGGTGTTCATTTGATTCTTTGATGTTCTTTATTGGGTCAAAAGGGTTTATAAACAAACTAAATCAGAGTCCCTTGGACTTTCGAATCCACACAAATTTTTGTCATACTACTAAAAGCAAAGGGATACTTCCATTCAACTCAGACAAATATTACAGAAACAAATTTGAACTATTGTTCATTACAATTATAATTTCCAAGGATTTTAAAACCTCTAACCATCTACGAACACCAGACAACCTGAGGGAGAAGACGACAAAGAAAAGAAGCCGCTATAATATTTGCGGATGGACGACAAGTGAATAACTCCATGAACTTGGAGCAAAATCCTTTAATCCATGTCAAGGAACTCCATTCTTTTTCTCATGGTACCTTTAAGATCAGACGCTTCTCGTTCTGCTTTCTGTGCCTGCACAATTACAAGGCAAATCATTTGTACAGGATTCCAATAAAAGTGGCAAAGCAAAGCACATCAAAATATAACAAACAAAGCAGAACCAAATATAACAAGAACACTGGAAAGGAAAAATGGAAAACCATTTATTCATGTACCCTACCACCAGGAAAGCCCTAATTCAAACCCCACTCAGGGACCAACATCTTTTGGCCAGGTTTCTAGACATTCTGCCTCTTGGTATGACTTTTGCAAAATGGCTTACCAAGTTTACTCAAATTCACAGAATTATTTTACCCCAGTTTTGGTTACCTAGAAACCTTTTCTGTTGATCTGTTGACTCCAATACATGAAGTAAACAGAAATACAAGTAAACATTTTTATGGTGGTCATTTGAAAAAAAGGGCATAGACATTAAAGGTGCTTAGAATTTCATCTACTAACACAAACTCTTCAGAAAATATATTTGGGCTAATCATTACAATCACCTTTACTCTAGCAATGTCAGACATTTCTCTCTTCTAGAAATGTTAATGATTTCTCTTATGGATACTTAAACACACATAGAACAAGTGATCCTATTATCCCGCCAGACATTTGTATGCTTACATTTTGAACATATAGCGCAAAATTAAATACACCGGCTCAAGCATTCTATACACTGGAATCAAACTTCCAAAGTTGTGACGAACATATGCTTCTAAACTGCATCATTCACCTACTAATTTCCATTGTGAATTTTATTCCCCTAATCTTCTCAATATTTATTTTCAAACCAAGTGTTTTAAAATCATGCAGCTTTACAAACTCAATCTGAAACAACTCAGTAACTTAAACAAATTGAAGTCCAAAACAAAGTTTTACTTCATGAAGGAACTGTGGGAGTTCATATCAACACACCATTCATAGATAACATCAAGCTGGTAAGACTTACACTTTTGATTTCTGCAGCCGAAACACGAGTCATGTGTGGTGGAAGTTCCTCTCTCTCCGAATCCTAGAACATCAAATGCAGATCTTAACATTATTCAAAGATGCAAAATTTCAATCTCTTATAAGTTGTAGATGCCAAACCAACTAATAACTAATCATACCAGCTCGCCAATTAGAACAACATTCTCCCCACGGATTACATAAAGACCTAAAGGGATGTCACAGTAAAGTTCACCGACAATGACTCGCTCACATGCACCCTCGAGAACAGCATTGGCTGCAAATCAGAAATAATAATAATTTTAGAAGATTGAGCAAAGTTTAGCATGTGTTTCCCACAACAATAGAGGAGATAATGTTGGTACCAAATTGATCAAAAGAACGAAGAATCCCCAAAAGCTTCCGACCATCTCTAAGCAGCACAAGAAGTTTTTCTGCAGCATGAAAAATAACATCAGACCACTGGGCCTTTACTGCAAGAAAACTAAAAAGCCACAACTAAAACCATCATGCAATCTTCGAGTCAATTCATTGACAGCGAGATTTAAAGAAATATTGTTATGCACCATGCACCAACTTCAGACCACATAACATACTTTTACACACTTCTGAAGTATTAATGTATCTATAAGGTAATTCAAATACGAGAGGAAGAAAAATTCAAATGGAAACCTATAAATAACATAGAATACATTGAAAACAAAAACCTTGAGATGAAATTGAATAAACAAATTGAACCATAAAGAACACAAACAAGAACAAATCAATGGCACAGTGACAAAGATGCATGAAAACAATCAGGAAAGAACTAGAAATGATATCATAACTTCATGCAACCATTAAATTCATAACCACAGAAAAAAGTAGAACTTAGAGAAAGCATACTGTCAAGATAGCTGGCAAGAGAAGTGGAGAGGTAGACATCTTCGGGGCCCGCCCAAGACATTGGTGTTTCTTCCTAGCTCTAAAAACTTCAACTTTTTCGGTTTAACAAAAATCACCGAAAAATTTACCAATATCCAAACCAAAAATGGCATTGGCAGCTCAGGCTTCTCTCTGATGCCCCGCCAAGACCCTTCAATTTCCTCGAAGATAAACAACACCAAAACCAAGGGCCTAACTTCGAACAAAATAAGCAAAAGACCCTAACTTAAACGAACTAAGCAAGAAAATCCTAGCCTTTTCAGATCCAAAAACCCTAGAAATTGAGAAGAAACAAAGAATTCGAGGCTTCTCTTCCGGATTAATGGGACCGGATAAATTTGTAATTAAAAAAACACTCAGATCCAATCGCCCCGGAAGAGTACGAGGGGGAGAATTCGGCCGGGGAACCGAGAGAGAGAGTGAGAGAAAATCCAGAAATAATGGAGGCAAGGGGTTATTTTATTTATTGGGTCGAGAATTACAATTATTCTAGGGTTTGGAGAGTGACATGGTTTTGTATGGAAGTTAAGCAAATATCTTTGAGGTTTTTTTTTTTTTTTTTGGTTGTTGTTGTTGTTGATCAAACATCTTAGGATTGCTTCTTTAGGAAGTACTTATGCTTATAAGCCTTTTTATATAAAAATCTCAAATTTTTTTTTTTAAAAATTAAGTGCTTCATGACAAAGTACTTGGGAATGCTTCGTGACAAAGCACTTGGAAATGCTCCCTAAAGAAGCATATAGCTCTAGAAAGTGCTTTTAAACGTTTCTGCCAAACATTATCAAAAGCGTTTTTAGCCTTTTTAGAAGCACTCTCGGAAGTGTGTTAGTAGTTTCTCTATTGGTTTTGTCTAATTTATCATTTGATTTTTTTTTTTGGGGTCGAAATCTTTTATTTGAATTTGATTCATAAATGGGAATCGTTGGATGATTCATAGATGGAAATAGTAAATGGTAAATTGTGACAAGTAAATAAATAGAAGGGTAACACTACTATACTAAATGAGTGCTGCTATTTTCATGTCTGTCCTATTTTCCCAGTCACTTTGTAAATTTGAAAAAACACAATCTTATCTTTCCACCCACTATTATTCATAAAATACCTTTTAATTATCAATTCTATTTTTCTCATTCTTTCTTCTCTTCCTTCTCCCCTCCCCTGATTCAATCTTCCACCATGAAGCAAGCTGGTTCCTTCATCTTTGGAAAATGTTGAGAGGTCCTTTTTTGTTCAGTTTGAAAGGTCTCTTTTTGTTCTTTAAAATTTTAACGTTGTAGTTGGGTGAATGGCTGCTGAATTTTTGCTTCTATTTTTTCTTTTCCATGCAAACTTGAACAACTCACTTGCCCAGTAATCCACCATGAAAGCAACATGTTTGAAGCAAAGAGAGAGCCCATATAGATGGAATGGAAGTACGTTAAAAAAATAAAGAAGCAAACACAGTTTAGATATATTTCATTTTAGAAGCAAACACAGTTTATTTTGTACAAAGAATATGAAGCACAAGCGCATGACCTCGCAGTACAAAAATCCTAGATTACTTATTCCAGTTCCGAACCAGTTGGCGTCTTTTAATACATTACTACATCAGGTTTTGTTTTGTTTTTTTTCCTCTCTCTCTCTCTCTCTCTCTCTCTCTCTCTCTCTCTCTCTCTCTCTGGGAACTGAAGACAATTTCTTTTATCTTTCAAGAGAGCAAAACAAAAATGAATGGGCTTGTTTCGACCACCAATTTTAGAAATACAGAGTGAAAATAACAGCACACTACTAAATTTTAATTTTGTCAATTTAACAGTTGTATTAGAATTCGGTCTGATTTGACTCAATTTAGATCTAAAGCACATACTAAATTTGTGTAATATTACTGTTCGAATTATACGCTTTAGCCTTATACTATAAGTATAATCAAATCAAACTGAACTATTTTGTAACCGATTTGATTCAGTCGTTTGATGAAACAATCAATTGCAGTTCCTCTAGTACATGTCAAATATAAATTCATGTTGTATTCTTTGACGTAGATTGAACCGAATCAAATCAAATAATTGTGATTTGGTTTGATTCAATCTAAGATCATATTATTGGTGTAAAACGAACTGAACTACTCAAGTTGATTTGATTTGCCTGATTTAGGTCCAGTTTGGGATTGCTGTCACTTTTAAAAAAAGTTGCTTTTATTGTGCTTTGAAAATAATTAGCTGTAAAGTAAAGCAACTCCATGTTTGGTAAACAATATTTTTAAAGTGCTGTTAGTACAAAAAGCAGTGTCAAAACCGTTTGGTAAATTTTAATATAAAAATATTGTAACTGTGAATAATGACTAAAATAGACATGATGTTAAAAGTATTATATACTAATCATGTGGTGGTAGTGGTAGTGAAGGGTGTGGTGGTAGTGATGGCGGTGGTTGTGGAGGTAATGAATGTGGTGGTGCAAGTGGTAGAGTTGGATGTGGAAGTGGATGTGATGTCATTTTTTAAAATGAATGATGGTATTTTGGAAATTAAAAAAATTCATTAAAAGTTCATCTCTGCTTCTTTTGAAAGCAGCTTTGAAAAGCAACGCAGAGCCTACTTTTAAAAGCTGCTGTCAAAAGGCCACTGCTTTTAAAATAATCGGGATATTTTATTTTTACCAAACACCTTAAATTGCTTAACTTTAAAGTGAAGCAGGTTTTTAGCGAAAAAAAAGCAATTCCAAACGGGGCCTTAAACAATCAAATGGTTTTTTGCTCACCTTATCTATGTTTTATTCTCTTAACACAATTTTTATTATCCTTCTATTTAATTTGGGAAAAACTTGCATCATTTCCTAAGTAGGAAGTTTTACATTCATGTCCATAACAGTTGGAGTTTAATACGTGTGTGTTTTTATTTTCATGTTGTTGACGCATTATTTTTGCACATGTGTGGTTTGATAAGCGTGGATTGTGGAAATGGTCAATACTGCAGGGAATTAAGCGAGTTCCTCCTAAGTTTTAAGGAGCCAAATTTTTTCTTTAATAAAAAACAAACCAAAAATGGGTTGATAAGTGTGGATTGTGGAAATGGCCCATGAAGTGCAAAGCCCAGTTTATTTCAATCCTACCTTATTAGGCCTTCTCACAAAATTTTATCATATGATCCCTCAATTGCAATCTCCCTGTTCTTAAAGTGTTCTTATTCATGACATCCCTGATTCAACAATTTGACAGTCTTATTTTCCATTTAATGTTTCTTATTGTGCTCAGTTCAACCATGTTTATAATTCATTATATTAAAGGTGGTTTTGTGTAATCTCACTTGGCATTTAAATGAAGAAAAGAAAAGAAAATTGATGGGCTAATGGTTGGCATTCAAATTGAACTTCATTCTGAAAACAAGGGGCTCTGGGCAGGTGAAGAGAATCAGAAACTCTGAACCATGCCTTCATAAGTTTATGTCAATCTAATATTTATTCACCTCAAATTATATTACAAGATAGCAATTCAGCCAAAAAAAAAAAAGGAAAAAAAGAGAAAGAAAAACAAAAGACAGAGAAAAATGTGTAGAAAATAAATAGGACGAAAAATGTAGATATCGTCTAGCTCAATTTGCCAGCACAGACTACAGAAATCCCTTGTCCCCTTGAAATTTCATAACATGCATTGCAACTGTTTACACAGATGCAACCATGAAAAAAAGGGGAACCGCAGACGTTAACAAAATAGAAAAGCTGTCTCAGTCATACATGCATATTTTATGATCATCTCAGAAGCCACTGGGGATGAACTTATTGATGATTTGGTGTTGCCCCTATGAAATTTCTCAGACTTTGCCAATTTGAAGTATTTGACTTGAGTTCATAATTGTATGAAGCATAAACTTCTGGCTGCAGATAAAAAAAGAAGAAGAAGTTTAATTAGCATATATGAAAGTGAAAAGAGTGGCAGTCTCATTTCAATGAAATCAAAAAGGATTCTCTTACCTTTGTAATAACTAATAAGAATGCCAATAAAGTCAGAGGCACACTCAAATTTCTAGGACTATATCTGCAATGAAAAAAAAAAAACAGGTCACATCAGATCCACAGAGTTTGTGCAATTTGGTTCCCTTCTTTCTTCCCCCCTTCTAAATTTGAGCATGTTATAAATCATGCTATTTGAAGAAAAGAAAACAGCACTTACATTCAGAATCTGTCTTGACCCATTTACATCCATTATTAATTTTCTCTTTTGTATCATCTTCAGTGTTACTTTCCTTCTTTGTTGGAATCTGTCTATCCTCCAGGTATTTCTTCATCGATGCTGCTCGAGAAGATCCTTGCGGATTGATGATCTTCTTGTTAAGCATTACCCTCAAAAGCTGCAAGTCAAAATATGGATGATCAATTAGGATGGTACTTAATTAAATAATTGACATAATTTTATAATGCATATGTGCATGTTCATGTTCATGGAAGCTTTTCACATAGTTTTTGTGAGCTTAGTCATGGTTTCATACCTTCTCCATTCTTGACTCTTGAAGTGTATCTCTCAAACTTGGTTGTGGTGCAAATCCACTTCTGCAAACAAACATCTTCTTGAGAAGAAAAGAAATAGATTTCTTCCCAATTGCCTTCTTATTCTTATCTCCACAAATTTCTTTGCATCTACCAAGTATGACACTAATAGTCTTCTCAATGTCTTCATCCTTGTGATCATCTGCTGAATCGGAGCAAAGTGCATTGCTGTTTCTCCGATCAACCTCCAAGCTTGATGGGCAGTTTAGAAATCTGTCCAATGGAAGATCTGCGATTTCCTTTTCGATGTTTGGTTTTCGCGTTAAGAGCTTTGTTAACTCTTTATGTAATTTGCCAACCTCTTCAGGAGTGAAATTATCTAGTATTTCTTCTGATGAAGTTGGATCTTCCTGAATATCTTGGCTTTCAGCTGCATTTTCTTTCAAATCATTGTTTCCAAAAGTTCCAATTGCTAGTAATCCATGAGGCCAGTCACTGAATTCTTCACGAGGCTCTTGTTTTGCAGGATCTACACAATAAATACATAATTACATGACAAATCCTAAACAAGATATATATGATAAGAAATTAAGATCATAACTGACATGAATGATATGGGAGTTGAAAAGCTGCATTACCCTTATATTTATTATATATATGGACAGGCCATATTGAAAATAGTGCAAGCCTTTTTTTTTTTTTTTTTTTTTTCTGCCTTTCTGTACATGTAACTTTAACTTGTGCAGCATTTTCAAAGTGTCTTTTTGTAAAGACAGTAGATCTACTTTGTGCTCCAGAAAAATGATCCTTTTAAGAACCCTACATCACATGCACTTTCCTATTGCTTTAATCTATATGAAAAAGTACGTGAAACCTCTTACTGAAACAAAAAAGCACCAAGACTTGATCAAAATCAAGAGCTTTGGGATCTGATCATGGAATATTGTTGGATTTGAAACTTACAATGAGGTTAAGAGTATGGAATTTGGCAGAAATTGCATATACTGTAGATCTGGATCTTTATACACAATGCAACTGGTTAACTTAGTTCATTGATAATTCCATGTTCTGAATCTGAATCAATTTGAAGTACACGTCTGCTCATTAACATGATCCTAGAATGCCGGTGTTATCAACAAATCGTGCATTACTATGGATTCATCTTGAGATCCACAATTGTGCACGACTCACTCACTTATATAATACACGTGAACGACTGTTGCTAGCACAACTCTTTAATTAATTAAGATCCTAGTAAACTAATTGCTTTTCGCTTCAAAATGGAAAATAACCCTTAACATTGCATATATAGCTTGTTAAAGAAAACAATTCCCCCTATATAGGAAGCAAATCCCATCACTTAGATTGAAGCACAAACTATGGACCATAAAAGTAACATAGAAATGCAGAGTTTTTTTTTTTGGGTAAAAGAATAAAGCTTACGAGTAGTAATAGGAACTGTATTTGGTTTCTTGTTCCCCTGCTTTCCATTAAGCTTATTTTGCATCCAACCAAAAAGCTGCAATCAAATAAAACCAAGACCATCATTGAAGAACTTCATTTGCCAGTCATTCAGACCTGTTTCAGCTGGAAAAAACAAAGGAAAAAAAAAAAAACCAATCTCTCTGTCTCTCTCTGTTTCTGTGACACACAGAAACAAAGACATAAACACAAATGTAAGTTTATGTAACAGAAGCAAAGACTCACCTTCATTTTCTGATATACAAATAGCCAAGGATCTTCTGAGTTCTGACAGAAAGGTGGTGGAGATGGTTGGAGGAGAGTGGTGGGTTTTGTTTTGCAGAAGTGAGGTGTTCAAGAGCAGATCTTAAAAGCCAATGAGAATTGAGCTTTGGGAGAATAAAACTAAAGATGGAGGGTTTTGTTGAATTTCATGGCCAAGCTGATCAAAGAGGGTTGGCTAGCTAGCTTGATTTCTACTGGTTCAAGTTCCTAAACACAGGCTTTATATCTTTGTATCTAGACACTATCTTTGCCAACTCTCCTCTTGCCTCTCTCTCTCTCTCTCTCTTATATAATAACTCACACTACCATACACCACTAGCCCAAAAAACATTCTGTTTAATTCTTTACTTTGCTTTTAATTTATTTACTCATATAGTTTAAGCCGCACCCATACTTAATTACACATGGGTCAATCTGATTTTGCGGACACATTGTTCTGGAACATCTGCTGTGAATTGTAGCCTCTGTGTCACCAATTTTATCCACATGAAATTTGGAACCAATCTCTATACAATTTTGCTATGCTACATTTTGTCCAACTTGTGATTTTTAATGCCTTAATTGTGTACTTAAATCCCTTTTAATATTTCATGGTTTTCACCAACCTCTTCGACAACCTTCTTCTTCTTCTTCTAACCTCAATACATGCACATAAATCAGTCACTTTTGTACTTTGTACTAGAACTCTGCAATTTTGCAAGTAGTCAAGTCATTTACTTTGGAATGAAGCATATGCTTAGTCTATCATGGTTTGCACAAAAAAGTTGCTTGCTTCAAACACTGCTTTTGCTATTAATTCTCACAAAGATGTCAGTAGATGCCCCTCCAAAAATGGCATTTGTTAACATAATGCAGTTTCAAAGTCCAGCCTATCAATATGCTAGCTTTTTGTCACCGAGGGCCGTTTGGGAGTGATTTTGGAAAGGCCAAAAATCACGTCTATGAAGAATCACTTCTCCATATAATCACTTAAGGTGGTTTTAAGAGATTTTATAGAGAAGCGCATGAAAGCTTCTCCCCAAAATAACTTAAAATCACTTAAAGTGATTATATGAATGAGTACATAGGATATGCTTCTCCTCATAAGTGGTTCTAGCCTTCCCAGAATCACTCCCAAGTTCCTAACTTACTTCTGAAAGTGCTTTTTTTATCTTCTTCCATTAATACTAACATTTCATACAGATGGCAGATGGGAAAATGTTGCTCCCAAAAGGGCATCTTGGTAGCATAATTCAGTTTTGAATCCTACAACAAATTATTTTGCCACTGCATTTGCTTGTCCAATGCACAAGCTTTCAGCAGGAAAAAAACAATGAGCCTAATGGGAACAGAACAGAGTAGAGGAAGCCTTAAGAAATTTTACTCTGGCCAGCAGATAACAGTTGGAGGCTACCTAGCAATGTACATCAGGAAACTTTGCTGAAAAGTTTATGAGAATAAAAATGACATGTTGATGGCAGATCCAGACAAATGGTTTAGGTTATAGGAACTTGGAGGCATGGGCAGCATGCAACATTAGCAATTTATCCAAATATAACTTAAAATAATGGGGCCATGAACAAAAGGCCATCAATCTTCAAGTGAAGAAAAACCTCACGTTCGCGTGGGAATGTCCCTCACTCACCGGACTGGCAGCCTCATAATCTCACCTGCCTCCCCCCAAATCTTGTAGGGCACAAAAAACCTCTCACAACAATGCCAAGCTGCTTCAAACTCATGGACCCTTTGGCCAAAAAGAACATCTCATGGACCCTGTTCTTCTAAGGACCAATAGAAATGCTACACTAAACACTAGTGTTATGAAGTTCAGCAATGTTTGGGACCGTTTTTGGAATGCTTAAAAGTGTTTTCTAGCAACTAAAAGTGCTTTTGACAACATTTGATAGAAAAAGTTAAACTGACTTTTTTGGAAAGCACTTTGAAGCACTTGGGTTTTTAATAAAAATTTCAACATGCTTCTGTTAAAATTGCTAAAAATAAAAATATTCAGGAGCAGTGTTTTCTATAAAAATAGCTGCAAACAAGCCCTTATTGTACGTAGTTAGTGATTGTCTATTTGTTAATTCCCTTTTTTCATAATAAAAGTACAACTAAAGTTTAGTTATCATTCAAGAGGAACGTGTATTTTTGGTTACATTGGGAGGAAAGAAACCCCTTGGAGTTTCGAATTTGGGTGTCAAGCAGAGGGAAAAAGGGAGGCCATCACTGTGTTACCTGCTCTCGACAGAGGAACATGTATTTGATAGCAATGAAAACTTACATTCTTTGAAGTTAAATTATACCTGAAAGGGCAAAAGGATAAATAATATACCACACATGCCAAAAGTACTATTGGTCAAGTTATTGGAAAGATCTGGTCATTTCCCAAGAGATATTTCAAAGTTTAATCTCATTTCATGACCACCGTCACCAAGATATGCAGGAAACACAAAATGAAGATGAAGAACATGTTGGAAAAATCTCATTGAAACATGAGCAGAACAAATCCCTCTGCAACAAAGAGAAGCAGAAAATTCTTCAACTACAGATCTCTATTTTGAAGGGACACCTAATATTATGGAGACATATTAATTGACTTGAAATGAACCATATCAAGCAATTTGATGACTGCCCATTTTTCCAAAATCCTACTAAAAAACACCCCCATTGAATCCCAAAATTGATAAAAATGCATGGTTTTTGTTGTGTTTATCAAACCCTCATGAAACCAAAAGATAACATATTTCGTTGCAAATTATGAGTTGATTGGCCAATACGAATGGAGTCTAGTCCAATAAAAAAGGAGATAGACTTGCGGACCAATGATTTCACGGTCGAACTCCTATGTAACTTTGGTAGTGTGTGTTTATATTAAAATCAACAAACTGGCCAACTGTGAGATGTGAAGAAAGTTTTCAATTCAATGTAGGCTTCCACATCATCGTATTGTGGACCACCACAGTGGAGCCGGGTTAGGTTATGGCAGTTGGCCACGTGTCACGACAAAGAGAGTCCCATCATCTTCTGTCGGACCAACACGTGTACCAAAGAATGAGAGGTTGACTTGTACCAAAACTACCATGATTCATATCGTTCCTCGACTGCCCGAAAAAGGCAAAAACTCTCTCTCTCTCTCTCTCGTGATCTGCTAAATATCAAACAAATAGCAGCAAACCATCCTTCTGATTTCTGCATAATTAATTATATAGTTAATTCATTGCTTCTTTCAAGACCTCCCCATCTTCTTCTATATCTTTCTTAAACATGATTAATTTGGATTATACCAATATAAACAGTAGTATCTTAGAGACAAACCCTGAGAATTATAATTAAGTGAGCATAATTAAACACAGTTTACTTGGCTGAGTGTTGTGTCCTGTCACTCTCACATTGCAGGATGCCACATCAAATAAAGGCATTGCCCCAAAATCCAAGGCCAAAGCTTGGCTTAAACAAACCCTTTGATTGGTGCAAAGTTGCAAACCACTCTCACATGCATGGACAAAACTTAATTAAACAAAAACCAACATGTGAGATTGTGCAGTTCGTACAGAATTTTTTACATTGCTTAATTACTACTCGCATGTTGAACAAATCAATGAAGCTATGTGTAGGATGTTCTGTGGTTTATATTCTTAATACACGATTAACACTGCTAAACCGCACCTTAATTATAATCTATGAATGCAAGTGAAATTGTGAAATTGTGAAAATATCCAAATATATATTATGTACATATGTATCGTCACTGCATTTGTCACACTTCGCCTTATATGCCTAAAAAGTTGCTCAGAATTCGAAATTTTTCTCGAGATGCAAGCAAGGGCAAATGCAAAGAGTTTGAAAGAAAATCACTCCCACCAAGATTCAACTTTAATGGAGAAAAGAAAAAGAAGCCATGTGCATCTACTAGATGTCTAGGGTTTAGAATCCCAGCTAAATTAAGCAACCGTAGATTCTAGACTTTCTAATTTTGGAAAGCTATTCACTTTGTCCAACATAAACTAAGGCCTTGTGAGATGTGGAACTCTCTAGGCCAGAAGGCTGGTGCCATCATTGTAATTTGTATTGACCAAGCTCTTCTTTTATTGGATCTTCAATTAAATTAATAAATATAATGTGTCTTGCATTAAGACTAAGCAAATGTTTCATCTTGCAAGAAGGTCCTTAAGGACCTCAGAGCAATCAAAATGCAATATGTCAGTGACATGAAAGTAATAAACTATGGCCCGTGTCTCTCAGAACACAGAGAAACCCCTTATTTTTGGCTGTTGATTAGGACCTTGTTGGTCTAGTCTAGCTGTAGTTGGAATTTAATTAATTAGAGGGTTAAGTGTTTTTTTTTACAAACGATAATCTAACTTAAACTAATCTAAACTTGGGAAGGAGGATTCGAACTCGGATGCAAAATGGGGAGCACATCCGCTCTAGCCAATTTGGCTAAGTCCATATCTGCTTGAGGGTTAAGTTTAGATAACTTAAAAAATGAGAGTAAAACGAGTTTCAAGGCCAGCATCCTACTGGCATGCATACTTATATCAAGCAGTACCAGTTCACACTTAGCTTGTATGAAACCTTCAGGAACCCTTTTCAGTATATTTCATTTGAAATCTTAGTGAAGAATGGACTCAACGGTCTACAACTCTTGAACCACCAGATAAGAAAAGAAAAAAAGGGAAATCCAGCATTCAAGATACTCAAAACCAGTTGGATAACCTTCTGATATAGGCTTATTCTCCAAGTAGTTGGTCCATGCCACAAGAATTTATTAGCTTTCAGGAACAAAACCTTTTCTTGCTTATGCACAGAACCTCTCACTCTCAATATGTTGTGAGCGGTTCTGAAAAATAAAATGTTGTTAGCAGCTACACTCGGATTCAAATCACGAAAGAAAATGGAACTTATCACACACTTATCATTTTTTGTTGCATCTATTACGTATGTTGTTTGATTGTCAATCTAGATCATACATTCAATCAATGGTTTATATTGGAGTCTCCTAAAAACATGTCAGACAATTTAACAAGAAGACATTCCCCTTTTATTCATATGTACCCATTGGATACAAATTACCACCTGATGTACTGTGTGATTTCCAGCCTGTGATACTTTACTGTATCTAATAGATAAGATCACATATGAGTCTTTTTGGGATATCCAAAAGCAAAAACAAAGAAGAAAATGAGAAAAGAGCGGGATTGATAACACGTCAGAGTTAAGAATAAGGAGATTTTTACAAGATAGCAATTGCCTAACTGTCATAAGGGATTGGTACAAAAGTTGTCCTTGCCCTTCTAGACATGGTGTGGGACAATTGAGTGTAAAAAGGCTTCTCGAAGACTTGTAGGTCTGCGAGTTTTCACCAGCTACAATTCGTCATGTTCTGTAACTGCGCTGCCTGTCAAAATAAATAAGCAACATGCGTTTATGACACTTGAGGTTAGCAAGAGAAACTTTTCCTTTTCCCTTCACAACTCAGTTCAGCATTTCATTTAACATATTGAAATAACATTTTTGAGTCTGTAGTTGAGTTGTTAGACCATTTTCTTTATGGAAACCATTTGTAGGTATGCTGAATTCCAAAGCTAACATCACAACGTAAAAAGATTATACCTGAAGACTTTTCTTTAAAGAAAAATGAGATCTCTCGTTGAGCCGATTGAGGAGAATCTGACCCATGAACACAATTCTTCTGTATATCCAGCCCACACATGGCTCTGATGCTGGGGAATAAAAAAGGAACTAATCACGAGGAAATTCAAGGAAATGGATACCAGGTGACGTTGTATAATAGTATGAAACTATTTGAAAGAAAGAATCAACACGCAAAAATTAAGGATTAAATAATGACATAAGACCTGTTAGGATGAGTAATCTTTGCTTTGCTCGCATCAGTTGGGCCAATTAAAGCACGCCAATCTGCAACAGCGTTTTCCTTCTCCAAAACCATAATCAATACTGGTCCACTGATAAAAGTAATGAGTTGGAGGGAGAGAGAGAGAGAGAGAGAGAGCAAAGTCCCAATATAATGTAACAACATAAAAACATCACAGAAACTACCCCAATATCTGTTGTGAATTGAAGCTCATTCAAGCATCAATAGGATGAGAGCTAGAAAGAAACCCAGGGGAGAATGCTACCCTCATAATATGTCAATCTTCTGAGTAAAAGAAGGAAATATTTGCTACAACAGCAGTGCATTGTAGGACAAAGGCTTTTAAACAAGCGAGGTAGGCCTCGCAGTAAAGACTTCTCATAATTGAGAAATTGGGGAGAACCTCAACCCTCCAAATAACTAGTTCTATTAAGCTTCAGATAATTCTTGTACATGCATAAATAGCTTATGCGTAAGATGCATTTGAATTGCAATCAGTAAAGCACTGAGTGAAAAAAGATGCCTTGTTTTTTTGATTAGTTGTGACGAAGTGAAGAAAATACATATCTACGCT
This sequence comes from Prunus persica, assembly GCF_000346465.2. Classification (NCBI taxonomy): domain Eukaryota; kingdom Viridiplantae; phylum Streptophyta; class Magnoliopsida; order Rosales; family Rosaceae; genus Prunus; species Prunus persica. The sequence goes on from NC_034011.1 coordinate 2,768,354, forward strand.
TATACACAAGTTTTGCACTTTGCAACTTCCATTGGCATGCATTTGTGCATAGGCAAAGCATGCATCTATGATCTATGTGTGTATGGCATAGATGCAAAGATATTAAGAAAGATAAAAGTTGACATGTAAAATGCATGTTATAGAATAAGAAAGATGTGAAAGCAAAAAAGGAAACACAATCAAAGAAAAACCATCAAAGATGTACTATGCATACAAAAAAGTAATTGACATGAAGCTTGCAAAGAGCAACCATCCAAACATATTGGTCCAGAAGTTAGCCAAGGAAACTAAGAAACATTTCCGTGAGTTTAATGGATACCTTGTCATGTACTTGACTAGGCTAGAAAAGAAGCTCCTCGAAGAATGTTCGGCATAGAAGCTCATTGCAGCCTCCTCATCAAGTTGAATGAGCATTTCCTTGACGATTCTAAAACCCGAATCAAAGATAGCATTCTTTATTTTATCAGTGCAGTTATCATACAACCCATCTGGCTTTATTATTGCTAATGTTTTTTCCTTCTCTGCAAACCCGTCAGACCTATATTTTGTTCGAAACATTAAATAAAAGAAGATAGGAGTAGACTCATATTCTGTTTGGTTGTGAGGAAAATGTAACAATAAATGTACGGAAAAGCAAGAAATTTTGCAATTTTGAAATATGCTATCGATATTTATCCGATGTGGGATATTATCTCGATATCAAATCATAAACTTTCTTTCATTTTCTGGTTTTATTTCAGCCACCAAAAAGGGGGTTTTTACTTTTAGTAATCAAAAGAGAAAGTTGAAGCCTTTGCTTTAATTACCTGCAAGGGAAAGACAGAGAGACCACAAGGACGACGACGAAGAGAAAGTTGGAGAGGAACGGAACTCTGGGGAGCATCGCGTAGCAGTAGATTCACTGTAAAAGCAATAAATTTACCAGATTAGCAACAATTAGAAATCGCAGAATCAGATAATTGACTGTTTGGTTGCCCAAATTGCCATGAAGATTGATACTTTTCGATCTGTGAGAGAGAGATTACGTTTTCTCGGTAACCAAACAGAAATTCATAATTGAATAGGAAAATAAAAAGATGCGCGGGAAAGGGCAAAAAATGGACAAACCAGAAAATGACAACTTCGAACACGCTGAACTCAAGGCTGAGAGTTTCAACTCTCAGTCAAACTTGAATTCGACGCACAACTAAATTGTGGTGTTACTACCGACCAGCGTTTATTTTAAAAATACTCATGGCTTGTTTGGTACATCATATTAGATTTTGGATAAGAGTAAATAGTCCATATTAGGTGTTTAGTGTCAATTTATATTATTTAATTACTAGCCTCTCTGCACGCGCTTCCGCGCCTGCGAGAGGCTTTTTAAATTAAAATTTATTTTAGATTTAAAAAAGATAATGGGTAGTTGTGTTCCATAAAAATAGGATTAATTATCTGATTTTTCTTTTAATTTTAATTTTTTTAATATGAAAAGGTGTGAATTTATCATATTATCCTCATTTAATTAATAATTTTAATTCTTAATGTTTGAATTAACCAAGGGCATTTTATGGTATTATGAATGTTTCACCATTCTCTGCTTTTTGCTTTATATATATAGATATAACTATTTTATATGGGTTTTACTTTTAATACTCTACCTGACTAACTAATATAACTCACACTAAATAATGCACACTTAATTATACAGTTAGAGAAAAAGAAAAATTAGGTATTGGACATAACTAACTTTACTAATTAGTATTTGAGACATTGGGTATTTTAGTTTGAGTTTTAATACCTAGAAAAGAATTGTAATTTTGGATTAGGCCAAAGAGGAGGCCCAGATTCGTTGGGTCTGTCTAAATTATATATGTAAAATACAATTTTACCCTTTTTTTTTATTTAAAGCGCTCTCTCTTCTTCCTCGTGCCGAGTCTGCTCTGAAGCAAAGCCCAATCATCGAAAACCAGATTAAAACACGGACCGCACTGAACTTGCCGATCAAAGCGCGATTATCCGCTAGGTTCTTCGCTAAAAGCCTAAGCTTGGCCGCAACAAATTGCTTGATGGCAGTCAACGACGATTGAAGGCCTTCGATGCAGATCTTGACCGTTAGTATAAGATCCTCTGGCGAAATGTAAGTTTCAAGTTTATTGCTGTGTCTGCGCGTGGCGATTGTAAGTTCTCCGTTAAGGCACAAGTTGCACAGTCAGGAGTTGCAAAGAGTTTAAAAGGATTGTTCTGGTATTGTATAATTATGCTTGTAGCTTACATGTTAGAGTCTTTTGTTTCAGGATCAAATCAGGTGGTAACAATTTGACTTTGAAAGGATGGCCTCTCACAGTAAGTTTTTGATGGATGGATAGATTTTTAGATTCGTACAATTAGAAAGTTTGTTGTGTATGTTTGGATAATTTCTTTTCTTTAGTTTCCAATCCTATATTAACACAATGGTAATATATATGTTGAATGCATCAAAGTGACATTCTTTCTGAATTTTGAAACTCAATTGTTCGTTGTTGTCTATCTCTGAAGTTGAGAATCTCAAAATGACCAAATTCTTATGTAAATTCATAATCTTTATTCTTTGCTGGTCCTATTATGCCTATTGAAGATACAAATATGCTGATTAAGGAGCTCTTATCTCCGTAGATTTCCTTCTGCTTGTAGTTGTAGTCGATATGGTGGTGTTTCCCCCCTCTGTGCTTCTACATGTTATCAAAAAGTTCATTGTCCTTTAGCTTATGAGAGTGTCTGTTTATTTGTAGTTAAAAATGGCTCATTTACACCAGCATCATAATCTTTATGCTCAACCATCATAAAGTTCAAATCTCAATCCCCACCAACAAGATAAAATAGGCTATGCATTTGTCTTGATTTGGAAATGGTTGATGCCATCACTATCATATGATATTTTGCAATACCATTTAAGCTTTAGTTCAGTGAAATTTTATTTAGGTTTTGCATTGTAGTTTTGCACAAATTACATAGCAGTTTTGGTAATTACAATTGGATTTTTGCTCTTTCCTTGGTCTTCAACCTCATCAATTTAAAGAGTAGAGGCTACGTAGATGAGGAATTAGGTGGACAAGAGAAGAGTAGAACTACCCAAGAGCAAGGGAACTCAAAATTGGACTTTTGGAAACTGCATTTCAGTTTTTATTTAATTACAATTGGATTTTTGCTCTTTCCTTGGCCTTCATCCTCACCAATTTGAAGAGTAGAGGCTACCTAGATGAGGAATTGGATGGGCAAGAGAAGAGTAGAACTACCTAGGGGTGGTAGAGATACATTGGAGGTTTTGCCCCGTAATCCATAGGTTGTTGGTTATTGAGTTGTTAAGCTAGTGTTGATTTGATTCCCTTCTCTTTGTACTTGTGGAGTTTGCTATCTAAATTATTTAGTTTGCAGCAATGCATATTTCAATTTTGTTTTGTTTCTAGCTATATTTTCAATTTCGACCTGGAAACTTGAGATCATATTGCGGTTCTTAGGATAGAGATGCTTGTTGTTTATGACATCACTGTCATATGATATTTTGCAATACCATTTAAGCTTTAGTTCAGTAAAATTTTATACAAGTTCTGCATTATAGTTTTGCACTAACTACATTGCAGTTTCAGAAACTGCATTGCAGTTTTGGAAACTGCATTGCAGTTTTTGTAATTACAATTGGATTTTTGCTCTTTTCTTGGCCTTCAATCTCACCAATTTGAAGAGTAGAGGCTACCCAGATGAGGAATTGGGTGGGCAAGAGAAGAGTAGAACTACTCAAGAGCAAGAGAACTCAAAATTGGACTTTTGGAAACTGCATTGCAGTTTCAGAAACTGCATTGCAGTTTTCATTTAATTACAATTGAATTTTTGCTATTTCTTTGGTCTTTAACCTCACCAATTTAAAGAGTAGAAGCTACCTAGATGAGGAATTAGGTGGGCAAGAGAAGAGTAGAACTACCTAAGAGCAAGAGAACTCAAAATTGGACTTTTGGAAACCGGAAACTGCATTGCAGTTTTCATTTAATTACAATTGTTTTTGTAGCTGTTTTCGTTTTTGTTTTTATTTTTAACATAATTGATATCTACATTATATTTTTGTTGCAGTTTCTGTTTTTATTTGCAGTTTTTGTGTGAATAAGTGTTGAAATGCTTTTTATTTTTTATTTTTTTTAATAAATCATTGATTGTTTATATAAATATTGTATAATTGAATAAATATTACAAAATCAAATTTGGTGTAGTGGTTTGTGAGTGAGCCTTCCTCTTTTGAGGGTCAAGGTTCGAGTCCATTCAATAACACAATCTTTTTTTTAAAGGTGAATAAAGGGCAACGGAGTTGGTCATCTACAGACGGTGGCAGGCGATGGCGGCCAACAGTGGTGGTGGCAGGTGGCCGGCGGCGGGAGTCCGACGGTGGTGGTCGGCGACGGGCGGTGGCGGCCAACGATGGTGGTGGCAGGTGGCTGGCAGCGGGAGTCCGGCGGTGGTGGCCGGCGGCGAGATATGATTGGCTAGATATGGATATGTGGCATAATATGCTTGCCTTAGAAGGAGTGGCATTGTGTGCAATTTTGATATGTTTTAATGATATTTTTGTAAAATTAAGTACCACAATTTGGTCTTTTGCCTTATGCTAATTAGATGAAATTGTATTACTATCTTCCAAATTAGTAAACTATATTGTGTTTTAAAACTAAAGCTCCCTAGAGAAAAAGAACATACATGTTCACGTGAAAAATCCGACGACGCTATTTTCATCTTCTTTTCCCTAGGGTTCTTCTCTTCTATCTCCTCCAAGGTTATTCTCTTCACTTTTCTCTCTCTCTCTCTCTCTCTCTCTCTCTCTCTCTCTCTCTCTCTCTCTCTCTCTCTCTCTCTCTCTCTCTCTCCAATATGCTTCTTTTTTCTTCATCTTCTCTTTCTTTATATATTTCCTATTTTATTAAATCTTTGTGGAAATTAGGTTATGAGTTTTTCCTTTTTGACCTTTTTTTTCTTACTGTATTCAAACAATACATGCGGCTGTGTATCCAACTCAATAATCAAATAATCAAATAATCATCATGCGGTTGTGTATCCAACTCAATACATGTTGCTGAGTTTTTTTCTTTATGTATTTCATCTTCTCCAGATATCCAACTCAATAATCAAATTATCATCCCAAGTGAGCGATTAGAACAATATATGCAGCTATTGTTTTTCTTGCTGTATTTTTTTTCTTTCTACTTTTGGTGCTTTGTTGGTTTGTTTTCTGGTTATTTCCGTGTTGCTACTGTTGGCTGTTGATTCTCTTCTTGCCTTCTTTTGTTGGGCTTCAATATATTCTCATATTGTCTATATTTCCACTAAAATTATCAACAAAAAAAAAATTGTGAAAAAATAGTCCGATCCTATGTTATCTGGAACAACACCAAACACAATATAACTTAGTCAGACTATTCATCTGGAACAGCACTAAACGTCTTATAATATTATGGATAAACCGTCAATAATCTCCGAAACAAATTAATATTATCCGACAAAAATTAGCCAGTATAATCCGACGTGCCAAACGAGTCCTCAAGGTTTTATTAATGAGGAAAAATAATAATAAAATTGGACTTAGATTTTGGCTTTTATTGAATAGTCATTGGATATGAATTGATGACATATTTACTAATTCGTAATCGAAATTGGAGGAATTCAACGCATCTTGCACTACATTTTAGTATTTACCTATTTTTTCAATGATAATTTAAAGGACAAACTACAGTATACCCCCCAACCTATAGGGTAATTTACGAGTTCATACCCGATTTTGGAGACATTAACCAGTACATACTCAACGTCGTGAAAACCCTACAATTTGCCCCCTCTGTTAGCGAGATCATTAGAAAATCCATTATCTGCCTATGTGGCATTTGTGGGACCTATTTTTTAATTGACGTGGGGTTCCACGTGGACAAAAACTAATAAAAATTTTACTTTTAAAATTATTTTAAAATTTTAAACTTATTAAATTAAAAAATTTATATTAAAAAAATTTAAAACCCTACCCAGATTCTCTCTTTCTCCCGATTTCTTCCACATTCCTCCCAATTTCTTCCCCCTACCCAGATTTCTTCCCCCACCCAAGCAGAAAACAAAACCATTTCGGTTTTTTTGTTCGCACCAAAAATCAAAACTTCGGAGTCTACAGACTCTCCCATGGCTGAAACTACGAAGAAGCCACCCAAAGATATTAAAAGCGATGATGAAGAGGAGCAGATGTTCGAAAGCCTCGGATTGGATGGTCGTCTTATTCGTGCCCTAAACAAGAAGAAAATTTCTTGTTCAGATCGAGCGAAGCCACATAAAGCTCCTCCTTTGATCGAACGAAGCCTGAAGTTGGGGCTTTTTAGTGTTCTGCAACCTTAGGGTTTGAATTCAAATTTGAATTTGATCAATTAATTGACAAAGTACATATTAGGTTCCGAAATCAATTTGAGTTTGGTGGGTTATGGCGATTGGCCTGTTTTTTTTTTTTTTTTGGTGGGTAGGGGAATATGGGGTCAGCGAAGTTGGGTTGGCTGGGTGTGTGGCGTGGGTTTCTAGAGGAGGGTGGGTGTTGGATAAGGGTGGGCATCGAGACCGAAAAACTGGAACACCGAACCAAACAGGTGAAAAAAAATCGGTTGACAAAAAAAGTCAACAAATCGGACCGAAATCAGATCGAATCGGTTCCAACCAGCTTCGATTTCGGTTTTACACCCCACTGCACCGGACCGGACCAAACTGGACCGGTCATATATATATATATATATATATATATTTTTATTTTTACAAAATTTTAAAATCTAATGCCATATTTTAAATTTTATAATCACTATTTTTCCAAGTTCAACTTCAAAAAAGTTATAAATGTATGAATTGGATTATTTGTTATTTTATAAGCCAAAAAAAATAAGTTATTTATTTTTTTTTTTTTATAAAAAAAAAATTTGGAAAAAAATTAAAAATTAAAAATTAATAATCATGTTCAAAACCGGAACCGGTCAGAACCAAACCGGCCTGTTATTGAAATTTTTTTTACCTAAACCGGACCGGTTAAATAGTACCGATTTCAGTTTCGGTTTGAGGTGAGAATCGGACCGAACGGGACCGCGCCTACCCTTAATGTTGGATGTTGGGGCTTAAAGACTTAGGGGTGGTGTTAGGCTGGGGTGGGCTAAGAGATTTCAGGTCTCTGGGTAGGGAGGGAGGGTGGGTCTGATGGTTTTTTTTTCCTAATGGGTTTTGGGGTGGGCGACGGGAGAGGGGTGGCTGAGATGTAGGGTTGAGTCGGGAGGAAGAGAGGGGGTTGGCTCCTCAACGGCCTCACTCCTCGTGCAGCTTTTTTTGTCTGGGTTTTTTGTTTTTGATTTTTCGGTATTCATGGTGAAGGGAGGGAGGAGAAGATGGCAGACATGGGTCTGCGAATTTTCCCTTCTAATTCGTCTTCATCATTTGAATTGGCACTGGATTTTTTGGGCGGTGGCTGGGTTGGTGGGTTTTGGGAGATGGCTGGGTGGTTCTTTGGGCGGCAACGGGAGAGTGGTGGCTGAGAGGTGGGGTTGAGTTGGGAGGGAGAGAAGGTTGGCTGGGTTGGAGAAGGGAAATGGGAATTTTTTTTTCGTTTTTTTTTTCATTTTTTAATGATTTTAAAATTATTTTTAACATGTACATAATTTTTTATTAGTTTTTTCGTCCACGTTATCAAAAAATGAGTCCCATTTTTGACACGTCAGCATTTAACAGACTCACTAATAGTTTAGCTAACGGAGGGGGCAAATTGTAAGGTTTTCGCGACATTGAGTATGTATAGGTGAATGTCCCTAAAATCGGGTATGAACTCGTAAATGACCCTATAGGTTGGGAGGTTTACTGTAGTTTGTCCTAATTTAAATATAAAAAAAGGGAGATTCACTATCATACTCAATATAGGAGCCCAAATTATAAAAAATCCTATATGAAATGGACTTTAGAAATACACCCAAAGCTTATTTACAACATAACAAAAAGGTTTTTAACTTTTTTTAAATAACAAAATTGCCATAAATTTCTTAAAACAAACCCAACCCAAAACCTCATAAAAATGCTCAAAACACTCAATAGGTCATCAAAGTAATTTAATAATCAAAATTAAATTCAATAGGGTCAGCTGTCATTTTTGGGTTTGTTTATAGAAATTAAATAGTGTATGGTTTATCTATATTATTAGTGCTAAGAATGGGTATATGACTAAATATCTCATTAAAAAACATTCTTAATGGAGCAATTCAAATGAGAAAATATATTAAACATTGAAAATACAACACAAAGGTTATATATACAAACATTAGATTCTTGTTTGTGCCTTGCTGTTTTCAGTTACATTTCATCCTGAAAATAATTCAAAGCAACAATTGATGCACTCAAAACAAGCAAGGGCAGCGCAGACTTGCGTAAGAAGAATTGCACACTGGTTGTTCATGTGTGAACAAGTCCTAATGAAACACATGCAACAGACGCGATCAAGTACTTGGCTACAGCAGTTGGAAGCAGCCTTAAACAAGAGCTCCGTTGGATCAGCTGGCTTTACTTCTTCGCTTGCCGGTGCTTTATTCTCAACCGTTGCCTTCAAGTTACCGAACCCAACACCCAGGTTTCCGAGGACTATGACCTTCTGGCGATTTGACTCCGTCTTGTTCAGCTGGGTAAATTTGTTGTAGACCTACTTGGGAAGTAGGAACAATGTGATTACGTTTTGTTGTTGCTAAGCAATAAGATATTACTTTTTTGATCAATTAGGGGAAGGGGCATTCGATCTTAAAATTAGACCAATAGATAGTTGGTCAATAAGAGATTACTTAGATTTGATGTGAGAGCTAACTGGTAAAAGGACCTAGAAAATTACAAGGTATGGGTGGCTAGCTAAGATTTAAAAGACATGGGAAGAGCCTGAAGATGCATACCCCTTGTATCGTAACGGATTCCGGCACCCTCTTCCCGTTATCAGTCTGCAGACTCTGCACTAGTATCATGCAAGTGTACTCAGATGGGACCCCGGTTTGTTTGCTCATTTTGGAAACCTACAGCCAAAGCAGATTGGACAATTGTGATTGATGTCAAATGAATACATAAGTCAGGACTCGGCTACAAAAATATGAACATCATCATTCGCGTTAACACTTAATAATGCATCTACCAAAGGACCGTTAAACTATATTCAGAGATAACATGAAATTTGAATAGGAAAACAATGAGGGTTATGGTCTTTGCTTAGCAACGAACCTTCTCTTCCAGCTCTTTACTTCCCAATAACCAGGCATGAGCTGTAAGCATGTCAATGTGCCTTCTCGCAAGCACCTGTTCCAGGAAAAAAAAAACAGGTAAGTCCACTTATTTGAAGAGAAAAGAAGAGAAAAAATGGTAAGTTCACTAATATCAATAGTACGTGCAGGGAAGGGCAGCAAATTATTGAATACTATGGTTCTACACAACATTTTTCAATTTCATATCACATATAAGGTACAAGGTCGGTACCCGATCAAGTGGAAATTCCTTGGATCTTTGTACTTTCAAGTCTATGACAAAATTACTCATATCAGCCAAGGTACCACGAACTTTGATGGAGTCGGGAAAACTTCCCTCATATCTGCCTGATATGATCAATGGACTCCCAGATGAAAGGTCTGGGATATGAGATGGAAACAGCTGCAAGGAGGATCAAAGAAGAAGTACGACGTACCACTATGCAATTAGAAATTGGAATACACAATTTTTATTAATAAAAGAAACCAATAGGAATATACAAAGTCCTCCAAGTAAAATAGACAATAATATCAATAATCCTCAAAAGACAAACATGGAACACAAAATTTCAGCCGACGTCCAAATCTAGCATACCTCAAGCGAATCGAGACATTCTAAAGCGTCGATGGTTATATTGGCAAGAATCACTGATGAAGCACTTGTGAATAGCCTTTGCATTTTGTAGTCAATTGAATCTGGAAAAATAAAATGAATCATATAATAAGAGATCCCTATTTCAACAGTAAATAACAAATTTGCAGATTGAAAATAACTTTATTTAGCATTTAGTTTGCCTGTGACAACAAACTTTTTCACAAACACTTTGTTAGGAATCTCTCTTGAGGTAGACTGAGGTTCATTACAATACAATATTGCAAGTCTACCACTAGGTCAGTGGACAAGAGCGTCTACCAAAATGTCAAACCCCAAAAATAATATATATAGAAGTATCTACTTGTACACAGATGCGAGAGAGAGAGAGAGAGAGAGAGAGAGAGAGAGATATATATATATATATATATATTCTTGTAATGCTCTTAACCAAGACTTCATAATTTTTATATCATCAAACAATATTAAAATCAGTACTTACAAAAGAAAAATTACGTAATTTTGTATAGATGACTTGTTATCGTGGTGAACGATGATGAAATCACAATAAAATAAAGGGGGAACGAAACTCACCTGCATCATAAGCAGCATCATAGTAACCCCTCCCAATTTGGGCTAGCATTTGCAGGAAGTAATGATTACAATATAAACCTGGCAAGAAATTTCAGAAACATTAAATTCTAAAACTCTAAAATAAAGATAGTAAGAAGATTTGTCAAGATTACAACAGTTATCGAAACAGCTAAAGGAATCTTTACCTATGCCAAAAGTAGATATGCGAGGACAAACCGAACCAGCACTTGTAAGGTAACCTTTCATAATAGTGCAAATCTCCCTTTCATCTTCAACAGCCCCATCAGTAATGAGGAAAATGAAAGGAATTGAATCACTGGTTTTGGCCAACAACTGCATAGCCTAAAGTAAACCAGATCACAGGATACAAAATCAGATACTGTTCGAAGAGTGTGTGTGTGTGTGTGTGCACAGTTGAATATTGGACATGTAAAACTCAACATGTTATGCATGGCATATAGTGAGTACAGAGATGTAAAAACGAAAGCTCAACAGAAATATAAAGATCTCTGATTTTTATTATAACCAATTAAAGATTATTGTTTAACTCAAAGAGACAAATCATTTGAATACAATTGATTGGTCAGTGGTCACTAGGAAGAGGAGTTAGCATACCTGTTTGAGGGGAAGCAAGATATTTGTACCACCATTTGCAGTAAGATTAGTGCTAGCCCACTCCTTAGCTTTTAGCATTGCTTCATTTGTTGCCAGCTCCATTGATGCTGAGAATAAGTGAACCTCTCCATTGAAAGCTATAATGTTGAAAGTATCATCTCGGTTGAGATTAGAGAGTGACGCCAATAGTGCATTCTTTGCATTTTCAAGAGGGTCTCCCAGCATGCTTCCACTTATATCAATAATAAATATAACTTCCTTTTTGAAAACCTATATAAAATTAAACTGGGATTACACATTTGCGAAAAAGACTGCAAAGCCTCTGTTCAAAAATCAAAAAGGGTTTGGGACTCTGGGGCAAGATGTTTAACAAAATGGAACTGGCAATTTGACCTTCTTTTAGGAGTGACAATGCCAGTAAAGACTCAACGTAACATGATCAAGATGCATTCCTCCCCCGCATATTCACCCGTGGACTCACTCTTGCCCTTCCCTCCCACCCTCCCTTTAATTGGGATTTCCTCTGTTTTCTTAAGCAATGAATAGGTAGTATATTAGAGCTAACGAACCTTCCTAGTCTGGCTATTTCCGGGGAATAGATAGAAGCAAAACATCTCTCTATCGTCAAAATCACGAAGTGATGGGGATTGCAAAAGCACACCACCAAATAAGTCACTTGAACAAACCTGTAAATACAGCCACCAACATAGATTAATTACACATGTATCATTACTGCTTTATAACCATCATTTTCCCAAAACACTATTCAGAACTGGTGAATATTTAAAGATCCATTCAAAACACAAACAAAAATTCAAAGTCTTACAGTGTATGAAAAGCTGAAGCCTGCACTTGACCATGATGATACCTCTGCTTCATATGAAAAACTCAATCTACCACTTTGGCGCCTAACTTCCTGGAAATAATAAATCAACATCAGTTCAAGTGTGTCCAGGCCTAAGTGGGACTTATGAAAATGATTTACCTTAAGAGGATGGCTGGTACTTTGGCATAAAACTTCTGCGTCAATACCCGTATTCACATTCAACAAAATCTTTTCTCCTTTCACATTTTTTTTCGACACGGGATTGACACATGCTGGAAAACTAAAAGGTATACTGAGGGAAAACTGGCCAGCGTGATACAACAATTTCTGAGACCATCGAATTTTGAATGAAAGGAAGGAGCCTCCGTCAATCTGAAATATACAATATATTGTAAGAACATATTCAATAAAGAGTAAGCTACTCTTACCACATTTGTATACCACATTCTCATACCACCTTATGTGGCAAATGAAGTGGACATTCACATCAACTAAAAAGTATCAATAAATCATAAAAGAAAATAAAATGTTACATTAATTTTAATTGATGTGGTTGTCCAACTCATCTGCCACATAAGGTGGTATGGAAATGTGGTAAGAGTAGTATTATTCTTCAATAAAAGTTACAAAAGTTCACTGCTGGTCACCGCAAGTTGAAATCTAACCTGTGGGACTTTTAGGGTGTATATCTGGCGTTTCAGAAAGTACCCATCTTTGGCCACTTTCTCCTTATTTGTTGTGTCTTCTGCTGTGATTAGTTGAGTACTATATGATCTTCCGGTAATTTCAGCCTCAACACCTAGAAGTGAACCCTGTTAGCCACATGATGTTTTTCTTGAGAATTTAAAAAATATAGCTTCATCCCTCAGAGGAAAAGTAAATTCACAAACATCTATATAGCATGAAATAACCAACCAATCTTTCTAATATTAACAAGACAATTAGAAATTTACCATGTACCATATATTCTACTCGTATCTCATCCCAATTCCAATTACTAATCTCTTCAACTTTCTTAATTTGGATTAACTATTAGCACAGCCCATCACTTTCTCTTCAACATCAATGAAACTACAACACTCTTCATCAATTCACTCTTTTTTTTTTATGGACCAAATAAATACACAGTTTCTAGTTCTATACAATCCAATTCGTCAAGAAAATTCGAACTACCTTATCGCCCATCGGTACCGCGACGCGACAATCGCACCTCTTTCCCGCGGAAACACAATGCACGCGCCACGTGCCGTTCACAGTAACGAACGCAGTGTCCAAATAGCTCTCGATTTCCATAGCTATCCCATGCATATGCAGAGGTATCAAAGCCGGCGGCTCACACATGCCGTGAACGTACGGCTGGTAGCTCGGAATGTCCGGATTATCCACGACTGAGGGGTCGGGTACGACCGCGTATACCATCGGAGCCTCCGGCAAGTACGACTCCGACGACCTGGTCATCGCCGACGGGTCTGGAACCGACTCTTTGCCGTAGAACACCCGCTTCGAGAGCCCGAGGCCGTACTCGACGCAGCTGGAGAACTCGGCGGCCATATCGCCGGCGGAGGTTTTCCGGCGAAGGTGATGTCCTCGCAGCTAGAGGTGGTGATGGTTTTCAAGGAGATGCGAGTGTGAGAGGTAGGCGAAGGCCATTTTAAATAGCTGAGGCCTTTTGGCTTTTGAAGGGCAGTTAGAAGAAGAAGAGAGTGAAGGCGAAGAGGGACGAACGCAGAGCTGGAGGGAAAATTAATTTTTTTATTAACTGTGAAATTAATGGATTATTTAATGGTGAAATGACGAATGGGCGGATGCCACGTGGTGGAATTATCTCGTGCAGAGCTTTTCACCAGATAAAGACAATTCGAAGGGGACAGGTCATTTACGTGGAGGGTGGGATCATGTGCGGCGACGTTCGATGAGGAAGTCCTGTGCTCCCTAATGGGACCCTACCTACCTACGATGCAGCCAAGGAGCCAGCCAACCACTGCCATTGCCAACTGTGTTAATACTTTTATTTATTTATGAACAACTGGCTAATAATTTCAATATTTTCAGCTTCAATTGTTTTAAAAGGTAATTACTTTCTTAAAACTTTTTTTGTTGGTGACCAATGAAAAAGGACAATAACCTGTACATCGGTAGTTTCATGTTTGAATTTCATGACATTTTGAATCATTTATTAAGAGCATTCATAATTATGCTCTCTATTTTTTAGTTAAATTTTAGCTAAAAACATATAAAATTATTTTAGGAGCTCTCTATAAAATTTAAACTCCAATTATGCTCTATAGTTTAGGAGAGAAACTCTCATGTAACGAGGATAGCACTTTTTGCTATCCTCGACCAATAATGCAGTGACACGTAGGATAACTTTTTCACGTATCATTGTTTTATTAGTCGGAGATAGCAAAACAGTGCTATCCCCGTTATAGGTAAGTTTTTTCCTAGTTTAGGGAGTCATAAATGCTATAACTCTTTTTTAATTGATCAATCTCTATTAAAAAATAATATAAAAATAATAAACATGAAATTAAAGGTTTGGAATACTCATTAAATAAAGCAGCACTAAATTATAGGGAGCCACTAGGAGTTCTTTCTCTCTATAGATTTATGAGCTCCTAGAGGTCTCCCTATTTTAGGAGGTGGATAGGGAGCATGGTTGGAGTTGTATTTTTCCAAATCCTCCCTAAAATTTGTCTAAGGAGATGGTTTAGGGAGCCCATTGTAGATGCTCTAATGAGCCTAACTTAAGAACATTTTTAAATGACAAGGCAAAACTCACTTTGCCCACATCAATTTTTAGCCCCTCGAATGAATTAGGTTAGAAGTAAGGCAACCGTATAACATGACATATATGTAGATTATTAATAAAGTGATTTGTTCTAACCATTTGACGCATTGCTTAAAATAATAAACTTTTTATGAAGTAAATGTTACAGGCCAACGTGTCACATAGACTATCAAATCAAATGACACAATTTACCCAAATCTCATAATTGTAACTTGTAACGTAATTGGGGGAGACAAATTGATATTGTGGTGCCCCATCAATCACCTTTGTTTTTTTAGAGCTCCAAAGAGCAGATTTGAAGATTCTTGGTGAAGATGGTAAAAACATCATATTTAAAAGTGGATGACTTTTGGGGAAGACTTGAATTTTAAATGATGTTTTGAGTAAGGTGATTGTGGAATTGGAGAGAATTGTTTAGATAGAGGCCTTGAGCTTCTTTGCCTTAAATGAAAGGGAAGCATGTTTGAGGTGGAGATTAATGTTTTAGTTGGTTAGAAGGGGATACCTACCTTTGATTCTATGCTATTTTGTTATGCACTTGAACTCTTGCCATGAACATAAAATAAAATAAACATATTAGTTAATATGAAAATGGAAAAATGTGTGGATTATACTAAACTTATTAAATGGGAGCCACCAAACCAATTATTATTATTTTTAATTTTGCTTTTAAAATTATGTAAAATTAAAAACCATTATGGTTTTGTAGTGGGATTAAAATTTCTTCAACCCAACAAACTTAACCATGACTAAAAACTTGTCAAAAGCTTTCTTCTCTCATGATCATTTTTATATGCTTATTCATCCAAACCATGTTTTTTTTAATAAAAATTTTGTATGTGTGAATCACACATTAAAGAATAATCATATAATACATGGTTGTGAAAATGCCACAAAGCCTCACGTTAAAAATATGAAAAGGACCTCATTTAAGTCTTTGTTCACCTTTAAGTCTTTAATAAAGACATACACTAGCTAGAATAAAAAATAAAAAATTCAACCGGGTCTAGACCTGTGTTTTCTGCTCACGGTTGTCTCTATCGTTATATTAAAAAAATAATCCCCTTTCCAAACAAAACCGCTAATTAAGGAGGGTGATTATTACTTGATAAGTTGCTTTTTAGTCTTTGAGTGGAGGACCTAAATATTTGTCTGCCACGTTTACTAAAATAAATGCAGCTACTAATCATGTACGAAGAGGACCACCGTGGTCCATATGGCCTACTATGTGGTCCATCACTTGGAAATTTTGCCAAGATAAACATGTGTGAAATGACTTTGTTTTTAATTCACCGTTGGATGGTTGTGGAGATTCGCGAGATGAAATTACAATTTTAGGACTTGTCATCACTCATGATTTTATTAAACGTGGGCCAAGCCATTTGATACTTTTTGTTGTTGCTTTGAGAGCAATTCATAAGGCTAAAAGGCATTCCAAATTTGCTTTGAGGATCGAATTTTGGACCGACAGTTTTACAATGTGAAACAGACTTTTTTTGTTTTTATTTTTGTGCGGAGGGAAAATGTGGCATTGACTAGAGAGGAGAACCACTAGTGACGAGACCAATTAGATTAAAGCAAGTAGCTTTCTATATTTTGGTACATGAACAGATGTGACATGAATGACATTTTTATCAACCATAATTTATTGTCTTGGACATTTGGATACCAAGACCAACCCCGAAAGAAAGACAGACCTTGCAAGGGATTTTAGAAGTAACTAGTTAAGAGCATTTATTCTTTTATTATAAGTTCTATATTCGATTCCTCCTTCCTCAATATCGCTTATTAAAAAATAATAAAAAAATCCGAACCATACAGAACAAAGGATTATGAACTGACCAATACTAAACATAAGATGTTAGGCTAATTATATAACGACCACAAAGCTGAAGAGAGAAGAAAGATGCATTTGAATATTTATAAAAGGTTTGCGGCAAACTCTACATAAACAATTGTCAATATTGCATCACTCCCAGAAAAATCTTGAGGATGTGTTACAAGAATTGGGCCAAAGCCAAATGAAGCCCTACTTCAATGACTAAAACAGGATGCAACTAGTACCAAGTTCAGCTCAATTGGCCAAACAATTTTTGTAACATTATTGTTTTATGAACATGATACATATCATAAAGCTTATTTGCTGATCAAAGTGCTCCACAACATACTAATAACCGATATTCGGATAGCAACTAACCGCAACGCCACAAGTCTAAGGACCCGGATGAATCAGGCAAAAAGAATACAATACTTGCAAGAGTCTGAAATCACAATTCTACCATCAATGGGATTAAACTTTCACTGTTGTCACCTGCTTCAGAAGCATTTGCACAACATCACTTGAAATCCTTGAGGCCTCGGAAGAGAGGTGATTGATCTTGTGCTCAGTTTCATGTTCAAGACGCTTCACATTAGCCCCTGAATCTCCACTGCTCTGCTTGGTGGCCATATGAAAACATGGGGGCAAAATGCCAGAATTAACACAGTTGTATCCACAACAAAAGTCAAGGGACAGCTTCAGATATAAAAAACAATGGGGGATATACTTATAGTTGGTATACTCATTTTCTAGAAATTGCAAGGCACAAATGAAAATGACATGGGCAAGCCATTAGAAAACTGAGAATGCCAGACCTAATGAACATTCAGTGCATAGCTTTCACTAACATCTACATACCGCTGCAACTTTCTTCTGGAACTGAAGCTCCACTTGGGAACGGGTTTCAGCAATCTCCCTTTCAGCCTCATCTTTGGCTTGTTTCAGTCTAGCCATTTTTGCTACAAGCAGAAAACCAACCACCAAAGCAATTAGAAGAAAACTCAAAATGCTAAATTATGGCATAAAATCTAAAACCCTTTAAAAGAGCACATTAGGACTGCACATTTCATACAAGATTTCACCTAAATAACGGTCTTGATTCATATTTTGACACCACCATATGCTTGACTGTCCACAAGAGAAAATTACACTATATATAAAATCATGGACAAAAAGAACATCCCTTCCAATGGGGAAGTTGGAGGCATGCCCCTTCTCCAATTAAAAGCAAGAATTCATGCTTCGACACAACTTCGCAAGAGGCCAATTCATAAACAATGCAACATAGTCCCTTTTGTTTGCAAAATGCAAACCCAGAAATTCATGCATCATGTTAGTGAACAAAGTGCAGAAACAAACAGATAATAGATTCATATACAAAATACCCCAATCAAAAAGTAAATCTAAAAGGAAAAAAAAAATACCGCTTCTGGCAGCATTGACGATGTGTTGAGCTTCTTGCTCTGCAGTCAGCAATTGTTGAATTCCACCTTGACCCCTGTTGGATGCCATACTTTCTGGAAGGAAAAAAGAAAAAAAAAACCGATTCAAATGAGGCATCCTATAGCATAATGTACCCATATATCATCTTGCCATCAAATTAGGCATCCTCAAAACTGAACAGAAACAGACTTTCCAAGCATACAGATCACACAATTCCAAAAACAGAGATTCAAACAATAGAACCTTCAATCCAGAAACCCTAGAATCAAGCAAACCCCTTCAATCCAGAAAACATATGTAGATCGATGAAACAAAACAGAAACTCAGATACATTCACAGATCTCTGAAATCTACCAAACACAAATCAGATAAAGACCCGAAAAAAATGAGCTGAAAACTGAGAAGGGGCCCACGAGCTTACCTGAGAAGGTGGTCCACGGCACCGGCGCAAGAGGGCTCACCGGAGAAGAGAAAGATTGGAGTTCGACTGAGAAGAGAAACACAAAGGGCAGCGATGAAAGAATGTTATTCACCGTTGGATGGTTGTGGAGATTCGTGAGATGAAACTACATTTTATGATTTGCCATGATTTTAAACGTGGGCCAAACCATTGGCCCAGCCCACCTTGAGATCCATAAATCAAACCCGAGGCCCAGCCCACCTTGACCCGCCAAATCCAACGACGTCGTATTAGAGAATCAGATTTTTAGCTTTCCGCTAGCTTGGGAAAAAAGCTTTCGTTTTTCCTCTTCTAATAAATCCATCGCAGTAGCCCACTATAGTCTGATTCTGATATACACAAAGGTAGAAGGAAGACCCAGAAAGCCCTAAGCAGAGAAGAAGAGACAGAAGCTCAGAAATCGAAGCATTTCAAACATGAGTCGTGGAAGTGGAGGCGGATATGATCGTCACATCACGATTTTCTCGCCGGAAGGCCGTCTATTTCAAGTCGGTAAGTGACAATATCCCAATACCTCCATTGATGTTTCTCCAGTCTCAATCTCGAACAGCGCCTCAAAGAGAGCTGATTTGTGGGTTTTGGGCATTTTAGGGTTTTATGGGTCAATGAGATTAAAGCCCTTTTCAATTTTTGTTTGTTTGTTTTGTTTTAATGATGAAATCTGAGGAGAAGAGGGGAAAAATCACGATTATGATTCTCATTCTGTCTAATACAAGTTGAAAGGAAAAAGGAGAAAATCGAATGTTTAATTTGTTTGTATTAGTTTCACTTTGGTGTGTAATACTAGCTAGCTCAATTTACATATCAGTAAAATTAAGTTGCTCAATTTATCCAGATTTATGGTTTCTCGGCTCATGGGCTGAAAGCCCACTTAGTTTCAATGGTTGAACTTGATCCCTTGTTTGGATGCCGAGAAATCTGAGGGAAATAGCAGAAATTACAAATTTAAATATCATTTTTCATATTACCAAAACAAAATGTTTAAAAAAAGAAGAAAAGAATTTCAGGTTGGAATGGGGGAAAGAATAGAATATGTTTTTGTGTTAATGTTGAGTAGCACATAAGGGCTCTTCTGTTCTGACTTCGCTTTTTTTTTTTTTTTTTTAATGATTGATAGAGTATGCATTTAAGGCTGTTAAGGCTGCTGGGATCACCTCAATTGGTGTCCGGGGAAAGGATTCCGTATGTGTTGTGACTCAGAAGAAAGTCCCGGTGAGTAGTATTGGTTGATTTAACTGAGTCTTTACTTTAGTATGGATGGAATTTGTGCAGGTTATAAATAAATTGTGAAATTAATGCAGGACAAGCTTTTGGATCAGACAAGTGTCACACATCTTTTCCCCATCACAAAGTTCCTAGGGTTGCTGGCTACTGGCATGACAGGTTTCTTTTTTGCTTCTTCTGGAAGCTTATTGGAAGCGCTAACTCAAACAGTTCGTAATACAAATTTAGATACTTATGTGCTTTTGTTGTTCAAAAGCTCACATTGGTTCATTCTTTTGGCATGTAATTTTCTAGCTGATGCAAGGACCCTAGTTCAGCAAGCAAGGAATGAAGCAGCTGAGTTTCGATTCAAATATGGATACGAGATGCCGGTAGACGTACTGGCTAGATGGTAATTACTTTAACTGTTTATACCATATTATGTTACTCTATAATACAACTGAACTTTTAGCTTGCAGTTTTAGAGTACTCCTATGATGTATTATATTTGAAGTTAACAGTGTTTAATTGCATCCCATTTATGTTGTGCGCTTGTTGAGGCTTTTTTATTTTGGGCCAGTGCAATTGCTGATTTTAACTGTTCAAAAAGATTTTTCACCCCTTCCCCTTATTTGGATATGTAGAATGATGGACTCCTTAATGGGATGACATGGAATCTTGGACTTGTGTAGTGATAATTTTAAATGACTCCTCTCTCTCTCTCTCTCTCTCTCTCTCTGTGGGAACTGAAGACAATTTCTTTTATCTTTCAAGAGAGCAAAACAAAAATGAATGGGCTTGTTTCCACCCCCTCCTGAGAAGTCATTTTACAGAGGGGTAAATTTGACTTAAATTTTTTGAAGATAAGGTGGGTGTGAAAATAGGACACATGGTGGAAATAGCAGACCCCACTAAATTTTAATTTTGTCAATTTAATAACTGTATTAGGATTCGGTCTGATTTGATTCAATTTAGATCTAAAGAGCATACTAAATTTGTGTAATATTACGGTTCGAATTATACACTTTATCCTTATACTAGAAGTATAATCAAATCAAACCAACCTATTTAGTAACTGATTTGATTCAGTCATTTGATTAAACAATCAATTGTAGTTCCGCTAGTACATGTCAAATAGAAATTCATGTTGTATTCTTTGACATAGATTGAACCGAATTAAATCAAACAATTGTGATTTGGTTTGATTCAATATAAGATCATATTTTTTGGTGTAAAACGAACTGAACCACTCAAGTTGATTTGGTTTGCCCAATTTAAACGGCTCAAATGGTTTTTTGTTCACCTTAATATCATTTGTATGACAGGATTGCAGACAAATCACAAATCTATACTCAACATGCTTATATGAGACCCCTTGGAGTAGGTTTGTTTCTACTCCTTTCTACATTAGTCAATAACCTTTTCTTCTTGCGAAGAACTACATCATGCGACAATTATTGCTTGATTTATTTGTGTTTGCATATTTACTCATCCTTTCCATTTATGTTTGTTTCAAAAGTTGCTATGGTTTTGGGTATTGATGAAGAGTTCGGACCTCAACTCTATAAGTGTGACCCAGCTGGCCATTACTTTGGTCACAAGGTATATTTCTGCTTGTGTAACTTATTATGAACTCAAAATGCACAATATCACTGAAAAACCTTCCCACACTTGTTTACAACTTTCATCTATGCATCAACCATTATTTTACTCATCAACAGACACTCCTGCAGTTTTCTTTCATCCCTCTTTAGAGTGAGTTTTTCCAGTTATAAAAGCACTTAAGGTTAACTTGCACCACTACAATATGTAGATCGTTTCAACAAAGAATGAAAAGTGTGTTCATCTTGAGACATCACTATGAGCTCTACTCTTCCATAGTTCTATATCTATCTTTGTTGGAGCATCAATGTATGGTGCTTGTCCCCACTGATCAACTATTATGCATCTTAGGCCACAAGTGCTGGATTGAAAGAACAAGAGGCAATCAATTTCTTGGAGAAGAAAATGAAGAATGATCCATTATTTACCTATGACGAGACTGTGCAGGTAGACATTTCTTATCCTTTGATTAATATAAAGCTGTGATCTTGAGTTATTAGGGCCCAATTTGTTAAACAGGTGCATAAGATATTTTGCACGTTTGTGAATTAACTTTTAGACTAAATTTCTTTCTGGAGATTTTAGTGGCTGTTAATGAATTATGATTATGTTAGACTTTTGAAAATAGGAATGTTAATACGCTCATTTGATTCCTTCTCTGACCTCCCACATATCTTTCATTGTTAGACTGCAATTTCTGCCCTGCAATCAGTTCTGCAAGAGGATTTCAAGGCCAATGAAATTGAGGTATTTGAAACCCCCTTTTAGTGTTTGAAATTTTATACTGTTTTGTGATGGGAACCCTTAATGCATTGTTTGTGGCATATTGTTCATAAACTTTTTATTGCTTGTATGATGTGACAGTATCTGATTTCCACGTAAGTTTTACCATGTCTCAAAATTGCTTTCCACAGTTGCTTTCCATATCCTATGTTTTATGCTTTTATATCTCAAATTGCAGCAGTAATGACTTTCATCAGATAAAATTTATGTTAATTTTCCATAATCATTTGTTAGGTTGGAGTGGTGGTAAAGGAGAATCCTGTCTTTAGAGTGTTGTCGACCGACGAGATTGATGAGCACTTGACTGCTATAAGCGAGCGAGACTGAGTCCTTGGGAAACCTGATACTGTCTGGGGCAATGTTTGGATTTGATAAAATGCTGGACATTTTTCTTTCCCTTTTGGAGTGTCATATGTTAACTTAAATCCTTTAGCAAGTGCCTTCTGTAACTTTTGTTAGTTGAAGTTGCTGTTGTTGAATTATTGAATGATTGTCAACTTCATATGTTTTCATGATTTGTATCCTTTTCCAGAAAGGTGTAGTTGAGTTGATAAACTTGAAACCTCAAAATTCCTTTTGGTCTCTTCTGTGTTCTTTGGATCTTGATATGAGGGAAGGATCTCTACTTTTGGACACTATCCAATGTCCTAAAAAAGAAAGAAAAGAAAAGGAAAATTATAACATACTTCACTCAGAATCCACACCTTATCCATATTAAAGATCAATCACCATTACTTAAATTAGATTAGATTGGGTGTTCTTTTCATGTCCCAAAAAAAAAAAATACTAATAAAGAGTTATTATTCCTTAGAGACAAATAACTGTTATGTTAATTTTCCTAAATTGTTTTGAAGTCTGAATTTTATTTTGACATTAGTGGTTGAAGTAGAACACCCTATTTTATAATTTCTTAACATAGATTAATATTACAGAGTAAATCCTCTAAGGATCTTATAACCATACCTGTCAAATTCAAATCTAAGTAACATATCCAAAGAGAAATTACAAAACCAAAGACAATTATTTGAACAACTAATGACCACGGTAATTGATTCTGATGAGTAATTATTTGCATTAGAATTTTAAAATCGCGTTCAATTTCTAGTGATGTTAAATATTTCCATTATTTTATTTATTTATTTATAAACTTATACAAGTGATATTAAAGAAGAAGTAATCGAATATAGGACATCAAATACAAAAATAAATATGCTTAACCACTTAAGCTACATGCCCTTTACTCCCACTATCCAATGTTCAATAAGTGAGCATGAAAACTTTAGAATTAATTTATCATCATATTCTAGCAAAATAAAGAAATTCTTTTTGGTAAATTCATTTTCTTCTACTTGAGAGAAAAAGTAGAAGCCAGCGTGTGCGGATCTGCGGCTGCCTGCAGATCTCCACCTGATCATCTGATTCATTCGCGCGGACCATCTCAGTTGAGGTCGGTTTCTACTTGCCACATCTCTCCCACTCAGCCTCTTTCCCTGCCCGCCACGTGTCCCCCTCACCCCAACCCCTACAAAACTACGTCGTTGCCTGGGCGTTTTGCTTCAAAACTGCGCAAAAGCTCTCTCGAGTCTTTCACAAACAAAAGGAAAACCGAAGAATAAGCGGGGTCTCGTTATCTTTGCCACAGAGAATAATATTTTTGATGCCTTACAGACGAAGAGATATTAATTCCCAATAATTTACGCCAAAATCGATCTCTTCAGGTACGCCTTCGCTTACTCTTCCTTATAGCATCAAATCTTCCTGCTCTCCCAAATGTCTCTCAAATTTCGGATTTTTAGGGGTTTTCCGTTAACCCAATTTATCAATTTAATCAGGTTCGGTGCAATTTTGTCTCTAACGTTTTTCTTTTCCGCTTCTGTATACTTTTCTTGAGGAAAAACTTTGATCTTTGGGTAATTAAGCGAAAATTAGGTGCAAAAGCACAAGAAAGTAATGCAATTTTAATTTATTTGGTGTTTTTAGCTTGAAAGGTTGAGTAAAACACGAGTCTTGATAATATATTTGTTAATTGCTGTTTGGATTTCAATATTTATAGGGATAGTAAGCTAATGGCAACTGCAACTATGGCCACCGCAGCCGGTGCAGCTGCCTTGTTGTATTATACATTGAACCGTAAGTTACAGTCCCCCACGACTGGCGGTGATGATGACGAAAATGGGGGTGATAGTGTGCCAAATCAGGCTCCTTTGGGAATTGAACGGGTTTCGCATAGGTTAATTCAAGCCCCGGCTACATGGTTGGAGACCATCTCGACCTTGTCAGAGACTCTTAGGTTTACTTACTCCGAGACTTTGGGGAAGTGGCCTATAGGGGATTTGGCATTTGGAATCAGCTTTCTTCTGAAGAGGCAGGTAAAATGCTTTCATGGCCATCGTTTCGTTACTGTGCTGAATTCAGTGTTTGATTAGATTTCATGTTTATTGCTTGTGGGGTTCTCTGTTAATGTGCTGAATTCAGTGGTTATGTTGATTTCATGATTATCGTTGTGGGTTCTGCACTACTTTGTTGGTCTTTTTCATGATTATAGATGGTTATTGCTTTTGCGCAACTCATTTACATATATCTATTTTCTGAATATAATACTCAATCTAGAGATGGAAAAAAAGGTGGTTGATTTATGAAAAGCTCCATTCTAACTGAGAGTTAGAAATAGAATCGGTGAAAAATGTGACGTTATATTTTGCAGCTTTAAAAATCATTACTCCATTCTTCTTTAGGAGATCAATGACAATGAAACTGGCATTTTTGAGTTCAAATGTTGTTTGCCAATCTGGAGATGACAGATTTTATTGTTTGTTCCAAATTGTTAAATTAGTTTTTCATGTTTATACCAGGCGAGTGAATTTATTTTATTTTAATTTTTTGGTTTGGATGAATAATATTTGATACTATACTGTCTGTACTTTGCAGGGAAACTTGCATGTTGATGGTGTA
This sequence comes from Prunus persica, assembly GCF_000346465.2. Classification (NCBI taxonomy): domain Eukaryota; kingdom Viridiplantae; phylum Streptophyta; class Magnoliopsida; order Rosales; family Rosaceae; genus Prunus; species Prunus persica. The sequence continues at coordinate 2,793,300 of NC_034011.1, forward strand.
TTTGGTGGAATAGACAGTCAACAGCTAAAAGGATCTCAAATCATTGCTGAACTCAAATACCTCTTAAACTTGCTGACACTGTGTTGGCATTTTTCAAAGAAACCTTTTCCTTTGTTTTTAGAGGAGACAGGCTATTCCGAAGAGAATGTTCTTCTTCAGGAACCCAAAGCAGGAGTAAGGATGTTAATTTAAATAGTGTTACTGTTGTACTGATTGTTTGCCAGTGCCTTTATGCTTGATTTTACTGTCAACGGTATTGGAAAATAGTTGAGCCGTATCTATCCATTAATATCAAATCCTCTATATACTTTCCGCTGCAGATCTTGAAGCCTGCTTTTACAATTCTTGTTGATCATAATATAAAATGTTTTCTCTTGCTGATTCGTGGAACCCATAGTATTAAGGACACTCTGACGGCTGCAACGGGAGCTGTTGTACCATTCCATCACAGTGTTGTACATGAGGGAGGAGTCAGTAATTTAGTTTTGGGTTATGCGCATTGTGGAATGGTTGCGGCTGCTAGATGGATTGCTAAGCTTGCGAAACCCTGCCTTCTAGAAGCACTTGACCAATCTCCTGGTTATGAACTTAAGGTAATGGTATTGATGGGATGTTCTTTATGCTACTACTCAAATTAGTAGACAGTTTATGAAGATAAATTAATTGACTACTCAATTTCTTGTTTTCATATACGATACTGTGCTTTATATTTCTTATCTTTGTGTCAAGATATCTTTTGTGTGATGTAGTAGTTTCTAGAAAGTATACTTTTGTAGGAGTCTTCTTGGTTCTTAAACTTTTCAGTATCAGATATTTTCTTGGCATCTGTAATTTGTGTCCCTGTAGCAGCCTTGCTGATGCAGAACTCGGTGGAGAATTTGTTGATTGGTTGATTAGTTATTTTCAGCAGAGTCTTCTACTGTTAACTGTATCATTCTTTTTCGTCCGGAAAAAAAAAAAAAAAAAAAAAAGAACTGTTTCATTCTTTACGTAAATTATATATACCATATGACCAGCTACTGTTCTTTCTTGGAACTTGATTGAACTTACTATCGTTGTCTCTTCTTAATCGCTTTGGTGGCTTCCAACAATATTATGGTCCATAAGATTAAGAAATTTATCAAAAGTAATGGTTTCTGACAGATTGTAGGGCATTCTTTGGGTGGAGGCACAGCAGCACTTCTAACATATATATTGCGAGAGCAGAAAGAACTTTCGACAACCACCTGTGTGACATTTGCTCCAGGTTTGTGTTCCTTACATGCCATGGCCTAATATTAATTTCAGTGCTACTCATCAAGTCTAGTTCCTTTCTTAAGTTCTGTCTTGTATTATTTTGTTCTGAATCCTGATGTTTGTTTTGTTTAGCATGGTGTAAATTGTTTGGTTGAGTATTTCTATTAGTGATGACTTGATATACATTGCAGCTGCCTGCATGACATGGGAATTGGCAGAATCAGGTGGTCATTTTATTACTTCCGTTATTAATGGAGCTGACTTGGTGCCCACATTCTCTGCTGCATCGGTGGATGATTTACGTGCTGAGGTTATGTTCTAAACTCTGGTTAATTAAATCATGTTGATTTTGATGAGAGAGTGCTTCTTGAGCAATTACCATGTTTTCCGTATAAATGATTTGGAAAAAGTGTGTAGTACTGAACTTATATTGTTGCTGCTGATAGAAGCTTTTTTACTGTACTTTTTTGGTTCTAAATATTTTTTGCTCTAACTTGTGATTTTAGTCAGATTACGACCATGAAGTTGAAAAAAATGCATGCAGGAATTCCTTTTACTCCTAGCATGCTCTTTTCTCATTTATAATACATGGAGATATTATATTTGTCAAGTATACCCAATTTATTATTTTTGTTATTATTATTTTTCACACGAAATCTTATTAGCTTCAATAAGTTTTCCTACACAGCCATCCTGTGCTAGTAGTTGGATCTCTGGCTTGTTGGTACTTGACAGGCTTGCATACTTGCTATAGTTCTTGTGGAACATTGCTGATGCTGATATTCCTGTCATGCTTCTAATATGTGTTTCTTTCTAATATATTCTTTTATTCAATTTATTTCTTTTTACAGGTGACAGCATCTGCTTGGTTAAATGATTTGAGAAATCAGATCGAGCAGACAAGAATCCTTAGCACTGTCTATCGTTCTGCCTCAGCTTTGGGTTCGCGGCTTCCGTCCATTGCCAGTGCTAAAGCAAAAGTTGCTGGGGCAGGGGCAATTCTGCGCCCTGTTTCCAATGGCACACAGGTAGCCTTTTGTCTTTCTAATGTAATTTTGCTACGCACCATCTTCTTTTCCTTTCTGAACCTTCTTGTAAGAAATCGAATATTATGTTTAGTCTTTATCGTGTCTTGTGACATTCTTGTTATAGAAGCCATCAACCTTGTTATTTGGTGGTTGAAACCTATATTCCTCTTCTATCTAATCATTTGGTTGGTTGTGAAACTTTCTAATTTCACAGGTTGTTATGAGAAGAGCCCAGAGCATGGCTCAAGCAGCATGGACTCGTCCTTCCCTTAATTTGTCATCATGGTCATGCATGGCCCCTCGTCACCGAGCCTCAGCTGTTCATTCAAACTCAAATGATGAGGGAAGTTCTCCAGGATCCTCTGGCAGAAACAAAGAGACTTCTGAGCTTCTTCTTACATCCCCAAAGAGAATGACAAGCTCAACTGGCATTGAAACCATTGATCTTCCTGTATCTTCATCTGTAGGAATGGAATGGACTTCAGAGGTTGGTTGTTCTTATTCTGATGGAATGCGTCCAGACACTGATGGTGATGTCGGTAATGAAGGTGAGAGGCTTATGGACCATGATAGACATGAAGACCGCATGACTGAAGTTGAACTGTGGCAGCACCTTGAGCATGAGCTTTATGATAGAACAGAAAGTGAGGAGACTGATGTGGCAAATGAAATAAGGAATGTGGAAAATGAAATAAGGGAAGAGGAAGAAGCAGCAATTGCAGAGGTAAGTGATGGTCAGCCAGAGAGCTCTGCCCCTGATATGAAGGAAGCGCACAGATTTTTTCCAGCAGGGAAAATCATGCATATTGTTACGCTTCACCATGGTGGGCCCGAGTGTGAAAGTGGTAGCCCTAGCTCGAGTGCATCGGGTAATGAGCAGCCAGAAGAGACTAGGGTTGGTATTTTCCTCACTCCAAGATCTCTGTACAGTAAACTGAGGTTGTCACAAACCATGATTAGTGATCACTTCATGCCAGTTTATAGAAGACAGATTGAAAAACTAATTAAAGAACTTGAGGAAGAAATAGCGTCAACTGGAGATGTAGTGTTTTAGGGAGAGGGAGATTGGAATTATACTGTGTATACGCATTGCACCGGACTTGGAATTTTGACCCCATTGATTTTGAATCTGAGCTGCATAGAGACGATAACCATCTTTCATTTCTTTGCCGCAGTGTAGGAAGAACGGTGATAACGTGCCGCTGTCTAGGGATAAAATCATTCTTTTGGCTGCCTCTTTATCACTTAAACCTGTATACAGTTTCCAAAATCCTCGTCTTCTGTAAATTGGTTCATTTTTTTCCTTTAATTAGTTGGCAGGCAATTTTTAGTATTTCTCTGTTGAACTTGTGGATTATATACCATGTCCTCTTTGTGGTTGCCCTGTTGGGCTCTACTTATTTTCAGCCAGGGAAACGCACTCAGAGGTTTACCATCTTGATTTTGTTGTTGAAACATCTTCTTTATGATTTTAGAAGTAGGCAATATGGGAATGTAAATATTTATTTGTTAATGTTTTTGCAAATATTCGAATACATCAGGATTGACATTTATTTATTTATTTATTTGCACATCAGGATTGAATAATTGATGCACTAATCGGACAATAATTTAAATTAATCATAGACCAAGAATCCCAGAAAGGAAATCCACTTGTAAAAGCTGAATGAGGATTTGGTGTTCCACGTCAAATCCAACTCTTTAAGAGAAAAAGTCCAAATATCATGCCGACTTCCACCAGAAATTTTATTAATCAATTAATTAGCTTGTTTGTTTTCGCCGATATTTACAGGTTTATATTTAATGCATTGTACCAAGCCAACGTTGATTTATATATTTATATATCTATATTTATCTATAAATAACCCAAAACCTCAATTAAGAAAATAAAAATAAAAATAAAAATATAACTTCATTTGAAAGGCACAAATATGTAACAAAGTTTCGAAAATACAAATAATTTTAAAAAATAAAAAGAAAATAAGAGTCAATGTTAAACAAAATTTTTCTATAATTAAGGATTACAAATTCAAAAAACAATTTTGGTTTACGAACTAGTTCATGATCTTATGGTACTTATATTCCTAATACTGAAATAGATCCTGAATTCGAATCTTCCGCTCTCCATTAATTAAAAACACACACACACACACAATCATGATTTTGAACTTGTTGACCATAACTCATAGTAATTATCACAAATACTTGATTTATATATGAAGCAACTATTTTTCATATTTTAGACATCAACACAGAAAAGAGTAGTAGAGAATTTTGTATCTCTATTGAAATTTGTGTGATTGTTAATATATGATGAGTCACTGTCTATGCTCACATCATTCGATCGTTTGAAGATCTTCATTCATTAATATTTGCCTAAATATTTTTCTTCATTTATTGCTACACAACAGTTAAATATGGAAGTGATGGTCGACCGAACTTTAATTAACTCAATAAATCTTTGAGTTTTTATTATTTTATATTAATAGGGATGTAATTTATATGTGATGATGCTTTTGGTGATTTCTTTGTCGAGATCGATCACAACTTGCCACTTTGCCAAAGGAACAAAACAAAGGTCTTCTTCTACCCCATGAAATGAAACAAACACGCCGAAAGAAAACTTAAAAGGCCAATGACTTTTTGTGGGATGATGGTGATGCAATGCAACCACATTATGGGAGTTTATTTCTTTTATTTTACTGATGCATAGTTTTTCTTCCTATTATACTTTTGACTTTCTAGCCTCCTTCATGCATTTATAAACGAATATCAAAATACTGTATGCATTATGTGTTGCGTTTGTTTGAGTTTATTTTCTCAGTTCGTTCTGATTTAATCGACTTCAGCTTGCTATATTAATGAAATTTGATTTCGACGACGGAAAAAAAAGGTCACTTACCTATAAAAAAAAAAACTCATATGCCTCCTTTTAATTTTGTAAAAGGATGGATGGCCAAGTTTATTTGTTTAGTTGTTGAAAGCAGAAATTCTAAATCAAACAAAAGAACAATAGGCTAGGTGTCATTCCTATTTCAGCATCTTATGGCTAATACTAATATCATTTGCTTTTCTTTTTAATCAAAGATTATGGTAAGGTCAAGTATCATCCGAAAACAAATTTTTTATTCGCAAAAGAAAAGCAAAAGGATGAAGAAAGGAAAAAGAAAATTCACAAGAGTATTATCTTCAAGCAGTGAAGACTAAGACACCCTTTTGACATATTTTAGACAATCATAGAACTCAAATAAATATAAAAAAATTCATGCAAAAAAAACAATTAGAATGGTAAAATGATGAGAAATCAAAAAGAAAGAAGAAAAAAAGGGCAATTAAAATGATGTTAATGGCCCACTTGGATAATTTAACCAACCTGATTAGTGTGCAACACGTAAGTAATGACTCAGATGCCATGTCAGAATTTCCTTTCAATTATGGATGCCAAGCCAATTGGCTCTGGTTGCCCATTCAACAAAACCCAGACAGCTGGCTAGACATCACATACGTTGATGCCCAATCTAATATTTCTTTTTATTTTATATTGTATTTCAATCATTCAAAGCGTTTATTTATTCGTTTAGATATGCATTCAAAGATACATATACTTCCTACTTTGGATAAATGCATATTGATGCCAAATTGTCCTATGCTAGCATGTGAAGCATGCATGCATACTTGTGGACATGCATGCAGATGCAGTTCCTCTGTGTGCTTCAAATGAGGCATTAAGAGGAGCAACAAATAAGGTCCTTGTTTTTGTGATAGGAACAGATCATTTGGTGGGTTGCCTATCTATTCTTGCAAGGTGTCATAATAATAATCACTTGGGAAAAAGAAAAAAAAAGAAAAAAAAAAGAAAAAGAAAAAAGAAGAAGGTCTCTTTCGTGATCGATATCAGCAATAATTTCACGAGTCTCTTTTAAAAAATTTTGAGGTTTGGCAGAGCTTGGTCCATTCATTATTGTGAAAGCAAAATTAGATGTAATTTTGATGGCGATTGGTTGGTCTTTGATTACCAAAACAATCAGATTGTCAAATTGATCAAGAAGAAGGGCCAACCAGGTAATATAGGTATACCCTCATGCTTCAAAAATTAAGGGAGTGGGGCTAAAGAGGGGGTTGCGTAAGATGCACTTCTGTTAAATGTGAAACTCCAATAATTAAAGGAGTGATCATATCACTGTGCACATCATATTCAAAAGCCCCACCTCTTAATTCTTATTCACTTACAATTTAGACACGTGATAGTTCACGCGCAAATGGATGGTTGTAAATCATAAACCTATATGAATCAATACTAAATAGATATAAGTCTCACGATAAGATTTGTGCATCAACAATCAACAATCGTTATACAATTTAACATCGTATTTTCTTTTTCATGTTGTTTCTATAAATTGTTAATTAGAAATTATATAAAGGGAATTGCAATGATCTTGCTTTTTATCTATATTATTTTAACTTCATTAGATCTAAAGGCCAGCCATCAACCACATCAAAATAAAAAAATAAAAATAAAAATCTAAGTTTCCATTTCAATACACTATATATCATACCCTAGTTTAATATTTTTTCTTTTTGAATGAATATCTAATAGATTTCAATTTTACTGTCACGTAGGATTTATTTCGATATAGGATTAATCACTAAACCTTATAGTCTAGACTTGTACTTCTTCTTGTTACTGTGAGGAAAATACATACGGCTTTATAATTCCGATAGCGTAACAGAGTTCGACTCTAACTCTTCATCTTCTCTAAGTTTTATTTTAAAAATATATATTAGTTAGGTATCTAAAACTAATCTCTGACTTCCCATCCCACCCCTCACATGCTAATTACTCATTTATCTCCCCATAGTGAATAAACAGACAGTCTGAAAACAAAATTGTTTGTTAGCTCAAATTTGAAATGACCAAAAGTAGTGTAAGCCTGGAAGACCTAATTAGGCTGTGTTTTGTACGCGGACAGTACGAAAGCTTTGCAGTAATTTGATTTGGAAAGACTTCTGGAAGTCTAGCAGAAAACCTGGAAAAATTAATTTAAAAAAAAGACTTGTGGAAGGAAGCAGACCATCACCTGTAGCTTACACGTTTTTAATTTACACGTGGATGCCATTTATTGGTTTGAAATAGCAGGAAAGAAATTAGAAAAGCTTTCAAACAGCACATATTGGCTAAGGAAAGAAGAATAGTCTGAAAACATGATAATGCTTAGCTGGCAATCCAATAATCAACGGTCAGAATTCCGGGACAGCAAATGTCGCTGACGTGGATTATACTTTGTAGGCTTGTAGTCCAGCCCCGTAAGCCTTCAATCATTGGGTCTTCTCTCTCTACTCTCTAGAAAGTGTTTGTGTTTTTCTCTCTACATCTCTAGTTCTCAACTATTCACATATGATTTAATAGCAGATTTTGTGTAGGAGAAACAAAAAGCAATCTCTTTCTTTGCTCAGAACAAGAGTTGGGTTCTTGCAGAAAACATAGACAAAAGAAGAAAAGAGATCAAAGTTTGAGTCTTGATCATCAGGGAGGAGCTAGCTTTGGCAAGTTTGAGAAAGCTAGAAAAGGGCTTGTTTGGAGGTTTGAAGACTTCTTGGAAATGGTTTTCATGTCTGACATTTTCTTTGCTGCGGAAGAGAAGGTGGAAGAAGGAGCTTGGGAGAAAGAGCGATAAAGGATACGCATAAACAAACCCAAATTAGCAGAAAGTTGAGAGAAAAAGCTATAATAAAAAAACGTTGGGATTCAATTTTGATCTGCTTCTTCTACTGGTAATTCTCTTGACTTGTTTTTGTGCTTCTGCCCTGTTCTCACTTTTGAAAGAGAGTGGAGTTTCACAAAAGTAAAGGGTCTGATTGGATTGATTTCCAAAGAAAAGAGGTGTTTTTTATTTATTTCGGAACCCAAAATTTTTATATTTTCTATCTTTTGATAATTTTTTACAACCAACAAAGCTAATTGAAGAGCATGGTTGGAAGTACAGCTTGTTCCAAATGCGGTTTCCAGCTCACCTCTGTGTTTTTTTTTAGGTTTTGCTAAGAAGCTCATCCCTTTTTTTATCCAAACCATAATTCTGTTTTCTTTCGGGAAGTGTAACTGTACAACCTAAAACCCACACACACAAACACAAATTTATGTGCTTCTTTTGTCGTTGTCAACATTAAGAAACATAAATAATTTCAGTTTTCTGTTTTTGTGACAACCAAGTAGACGCTTAAGCTTTCCGTTTTTCCTCACCAAACAGAGCAGCATAAAAAAAGAACACAAGATTTTGCTTCTTGCCATCAACCAATTCCATTTGCAGTCAGAGAACTCATGATTTTGGCAATCTTGTTTGGATTGTTTGTATTGTTTGCAGGGTTTATAATGGCATTATCTGCAACTATTCTCAGCGACCCAATGGTTCTGCCACCAGCCGCAGAAACCCAACAACCGCAAGCCACAAAACTCATTGCCCAAATCGAAATCGAGTTTGTTAAATGTGACTGCTGCGGCCTGTCGGAGGAATGCACCCCGGCCTACATTCAACATGTTCGGGAACGATATCAGGGCCATTGGATATGTGGGTTGTGTGCAGAGGCCATCAAAGATGAGATTGTGAGGTCTGAGAGGCTCATAAGCACAGAAGAAGCCATGGCTACCCACATGAACTTCTGCAAGAAGTTTAAGGCGTCAGGGCCCCCTCCAGACCCAACGGTTCACTTGATATCTGCCATGAGGCAGATTCTTAGGCGCAGTTTGGATTCTCCAAGGGTTTTGAGATCAACTCCAACTAGCCCAACAAAGATCAATGGCAAGGGGCTTAAAAGGTCTGAGAGTTGCTTTCCAACTCTCACTGGTTGAGATTGATCTGGCGGTGTTGGAACTATGGGAATAAGAATCAAAGTGGGAAGAAGTTTGGCAAATTTACAATTTCATTTGCTGAAAATAAAAACCCAGAAAGGAAAAAACTAAAAGAGTAATTTAATTTTTAAGGGTAGATGTTTAACTTAGGTTGTACTTAGTATTGAATACAGAGCCTTTTTCTTTTCCTCTTCATTCTTTTTTGTTCTTTCTGTTGCTAGAAATTCAATCTCTCTTTCTGATCAAAGCTTTTTCTTTCTTGCACATTTTTTAGCTGTCATGATTAATGAGCTTTAATTTAATTTAATTTTATTTTATAGCAATTCATGAGATTTAATATCACTAATGCATTCTGGTTCAAAATTAAAAAAATACAGTTCAACTCTTCAATTTAAGATTATGAGAAACCTTGACGGTATGAGGAAAATTTATTGAATAGTGTCAAAACGAACACCGGGGGGACATAACAGCCTGACCCCTAGAAATACAATCTTCCAACAATTTAGATTAAAGAGTTCAGATTTTACCAATTTGGTATGAAATAAATATTTGTAAAATTTAATGGTGATCTTGGCTAGCCAACTAATTATGTTCTGGAGTGATTCAGAACCATTGAAGATGATCTTGTTTTGGCAAGAATTTCTAGGCATATATAACTAACTAATGAGAATGGAAGGATCATTCTGCAAAGGAATCAAGAGAAATGTGGAACCTACATGCATGGCCATCGAATTTCTAAAATAAGGACTTGTGAAGAAGTGATCACCTACTGATCTACAACTTTTTCTATAACATTGAAAATGCCATAGGATTGGACTTGTGTTTTCTTTTTCACTTGCAATCAACCTCATTCTGATTTCAATTTTAGACAACGCCTTATTTAGATTCTTCCCTTCCATATTTTTTTTTCTTCTCATTCTTCTTCTGTGATTTCAAATGATAAACACAGTATAATTGTAGTACAAACCTACTTTTGATAATCCCCTCAGTGCTCAATTGCGCCGATAAATTATGTACATGGTTTTATGAGAATTCTTCAAACGTGAGAAATATGACATAGTATAATTAATAAGAACCTGTAAATGAGATATTTAATTTTAAAATATCAAAAAGATCACGCACGCGCTTAGCCAAAAAAGAAAGAAGATATTGTATATGCCTAGGATGAAAAAGATTGGTGTGAGGAGGAAAATTAAGAAAACGGAAGTGAGACAATGTACCAATTATCCTACGTGATCAAGAAAGTTAATAAAATTGATGAAAATAGTAAGACTCTCATAAAGGGTCTCATAAGTATTAAGTTGGATGATTTTTTTTTATCTTTTTATACAATAATAAAACTTACAGTTTAATTATTTAAGTATTGAAATGAACAAAGAAAAATATGGGGTTTAAATAGAAAATCTCAAAAATGCATTGACAACTAATAAGATAGTGAACATGAGAATCAGTGCGAGACAGACAGCAGTGCTTGTCTTAATTCTGTTGCGTGGAGTCTCTGCTGGATTTAGAAGGCTATGGATTGATGCCTATGGGAATCGGATCTGGTGCATTGCATTGCATGAATGGCTGCCCTGCCCACAATATATATTCAGGCCTCAGAGGCTCAGGGTTTGATTAAATAATGGCACATCAATATATATTCTTCAGTATCTCTAACTCTCAATCATTGATTAACAGCACAATTTTACTCGATTCCTGCTTGTAGCTCCAATCCAAAACGTGTAAAGCAGTATGCACAGCTTGGCAATTGATTTTCGGGGCGGTTTTTCTTCTGTTCGGATTGTGCAAACGCATTTTCACATTATCGGTCTAGTACATTCATTGTGTGAAGATAGAGAATTCCAAATTGAAAAGTTAGAAAACCTTATAAGGACTTATAAGGAATTGGGCTATTCTTCCCATTGCCAATTGATTTTGGGATGGAACCTCAATTTACTTTATAGTATCAGAGTGGGTTGTCCACGTGTGAAAACCCAACTCTAGTACATTGCTCTTTCAGAATAATAGATTAAGTGGCTCAAAATAATACTTTATCACTCCAAACACATACATCATAGCAACAATTAGCATATCCAAATTGCTCACTAATTTCTAATGGAGGAGGTCAAAATTATTAGATGCTCTCACCAACCAGACTGACAGAAAAAAACTTATAAAAAAAGAAAAGAGGAAATCAAGTGTCTTTTGGCTAACTTGTGAGAAAAACACCAACAGTAGAAACCACCCTAATTAGCATCTAATTAGCATCTAAACTCTTGCACCAATTATAAGCCTAGCTTGCTCAATTATTTTAGGCTCATTTACCTAATCCCACAATAAGATATATCTAATATCTTGCACTTGTGTGTAGTTTATGTCTAGACTCAATCATTGATCTCTTGTTTAATGTGGTATTTAAATAGTCACATGATTCATTCTTTCTTGTCTTCACCTCAATAAGATCATTGGAGATTAGTTTTGAAGGATTTTCGTTGACTTGGGTGTGGTTTTCTGTTTTTAACCCCAAAATATCTTGTGCCTTAAGTCTTTTCAACCAGAGGAATATGTACCTTCCTCCACAATCCACAGCCCTCTCTTGCCTCGCAATTAACATGGCTTCAATTATCAATATAAATTTAAGATTAAATGCTAAAAATATTGCGGAGAAGCAACTCGACAAGTGTGGATGGCTTAAGGAGAAAGTCTGGATGTGCTCCCCACTCTACGTCTACACACGAGTTCAAATCCCCCTTCACATAATTTAGATTAAATTAAAATATAATATAGGTTTTATCCACATGCACAAAAAAATAATAATAATAAGAAAAAAGAACTGTCCCAGTCTGAAATTGAGCCTGGGCATGTGCCTAAAATTGGATTTGGCTAGGCATTGGTTGTTTGCTTTTACTGGGCTAAACCACAAGCCCATGAGCTGGTCCACGTTTTGTGGTCTGCACCTAATTTAAGATTGACCCAAAATACAAAATTTGTGGTTTCAGCCACAGGGACCATTTCATGTGCTCCGTTTTTAATATTCTTCTGCTTCTTCTTCTGAAATTGGTGATAGCGAGAGAAATGAATGAGTGAGGAAGAGATGTGCCTTGCTTTGAAAGGAAAGGAGAAGAAAGCATGGAAGAGCACTTTTACCAAGGCTCATGCGTGATGCATACACATGAAAAGTGGATCTAAGCGTCACCCACCAAACTCCACTTAAATCTTTTCTCCTTTTTATTGGTAGGAGGTCCACTTGGCATCATATGAATATGGATGTGTTAAATTTGTTTCCAAAAAGCATATAGCAGAGTTGCTGGAAGCATTGGAAACACCATTGAATAGTATAGTTAGGAGATAATGAAAAATTAAGTGAAATTAAATCTTAATTCAGCGATATTTAGATTTTTTAAGTTCGGATCTCCTCATAAGATTTGGTTTATAAATATCAAGTACAGTTATAATATATTCAGGTTTTAAGTTCGTATCCCGACCTCACATGATTTGATTGAATATAGATCAATTTCCTCACAACCCCACTCCCTTTTTGTGTCAGGAATTGTGTGAATATAAGACAAAAAAATATGTAGGAAATAATGTAGTTAGGAAACTTCCCCTTGGTTGCGTGTTGAAATGCATGCCATAAGAAATTGTAGCAAACAAAACTATCATCATTAATGAATTGGAGCTGTATTTCACTTGTACACTTAAAAGTCCTTGATCTTTGATTTGTGAGTCTCACAAACATGAATGAATGGTTAACAAAATCATTGTAAGAAGCAAACCTTCCTATCAACTGATTTATCATTGTCTGTCATTAAAATGAAAAAAAAAAAAACAAACAAACAAACAAACAAATAATAGGTAGAATCCGAATTCTTAATAACTATTGTTGTTTTTACTAATGTGGTGAAGCAAAAAAAAAAAAAAAAAAAAAAGAAAAAGAAAAGACCCTTTAGAGCACGAAACACCGTAACTTATATGCCATCGAGGTCTAGACCTCTAAACCTCATTAGCACACGAAGCCAAATGAATACCTATTGAACTTGAAAATAATAGAGCAAAGTTACTTGTTCTAAGAGTTGAAAGTCCTCATAGTTTGAGTGTACCTCAACTCTTTTGATACACGAAGATTACTTGAGTAGATGGGAATTTTGCGAAATTATGGCTGTTATTCTCACAAAGCTTGTCTTGTCGTAGATGGGCATTTTTGTTTGAATTCGTAGATGCGTAGAATAAAATCGAACCCATATCATTGCCCAGCCCCATAGGCCATAATAGTATATTCACGGACCACTCCACTTGATTCTCCACCCATTTCATGTCGTTTTCTTCAAAAGCCCACATTCATTGATTTGTCATTTACCAATTGGTTGCCATCTACCCCTTAAACCTCTTGGTCCCACATTTTGTTCTATAAGCGGCGCGTACAAGATTCAATTCAATTCGTTAAAGATCCAATTTTATTTCAATTTTGATGATTTGGTGAATTAGATTGAATCCGTAATTTTCAAAATCAATATGATTAGATCAGATAATGCATTTGCTTATGAGAATCCAATTCAATCTAATTAGTTTTATACTTATTTTGCTCTTGTAGGTATTTGTAGTTGGAAACACTATGAATATTTCAATGCAATTTTCTCTAGTATTTCATTTATATTTTATATTTACATCTATTAATATGTTTGATTAGATTAAACTTAAGGATAAATGTTTAATATTTTATTATTGTCTTTTTAATTATCAAAGCCGATCATCCAATTCAATCCAATTCAATTATCAGAATGAATTTAAACATCAAATATGATTCGATCATATTGAAAAAATCACAATCCAATCTATATTGCATCGTATGCAAATTGACTAAATTATTTTGACCCCTTAAGCCAATCATCCATATTGTCCATTCTCATTGGTCCAAAATTTCCCACATAACAAGAAAAACACATAAAATATTTTATCCAATAAAATAAAATATCCTTTGATTAAATCCCATAAATATTTATTTTCCCTTGGGCTCTTATTAATCGGATGAACCTGACCAAAATTCATGCACAAATTAAGGCCAAACAAAATTTGTGGAGAGACAAGTGGGCTTAAAAAAACCAGCCAAACAAACCATTTGTTGATTCCTCCATTTTCTCAGGAACACAACACTCATGGCCACTTCCACTCTCTCCCTCTTCCTCTTCCTCCTTTCTCTTCTCCTTCCTGCAACACTCTCAATCCCGCCCGATCTGTCCGACCGCCCAAAAACCTTCATCGTCCACGTGTCCAAATCCCAGAAGCCCTCCCTCTTCTCCTCCCACCGGAGCTGGTACACCTCCATCATCCAAAATCTCCCTTCCCCTCACCCCACCAAGCTCCTCTACACCTACGACCGCTCCGTCCACGGCTTCTCCGCCACCCTCACTTCCTCTCAGGCCACACAGCTCCTCAGCCACCCGTCCGTACTCTCCGTCACGCCTGACCAGCCACGTCAGCTCCACACAACTCACACCCCAAACTTCCTGGGCCTCGCCGACTCCTTCGGCCTCTGGCCCAACTCCGACTACGCCGACGACGTCGTTATCGGCGTCCTCGACACCGGGATCTGGCCCGAGCGCCCCAGCTTCTCGGACTCGGGTATCGGCCCGGTCCCGACCCGATGGAAGGGCACGTGCGTCACCACCGCGGACTTCCCTTCCTCCGCCTGCAACCGCAAGATTATCGGCGCTCGCGCCTATTTCAACGGCTACGAATCCCACATCGGAAGGTTGATGGACGAGACGACGGAGGCGAAGTCGCCGAGAGACACCGAAGGCCACGGGACCCACACGGCCTCCACCGCCGCGGGCGCCGTCGTCGCTAACGCGAGCTTCTTTTCGTACGCTCAAGGCGATGCCAGAGGAATGGCCACCAAGGCCAGAATTGCCGTCTATAAAATCTGCTGGTCTTTTGGGTGTTTCGATTCTGACATCTTGGCCGCAATGGATCAAGCCATTGCCGACGGTGTTGATATCATCTCGCTCTCTGTCGGAGCCAGCGGTAATGCTCCGCCGTACGATCGAGACTCCATAGCCATCGGAGCTTTTGGGGCTGCCCAGCATGGTGTTCTTGTTTCTGCCTCGGCTGGGAATTCTGGACCTAACCCATTTACCGCCACCAACATAGCTCCGTGGATTTTAACAGTGGGTGCATCCACCATTGACAGAGAGTTCCCGGCGGACGTTGTTCTCGGCGACAATCGGGTTATTAGCGGGGTTTCGTTGTACTCCGGCGAGCCTCTTGTGGACTACAAGCTTCCGTTAGTGTATGGTGGAGACTGTGGAAGTCGGTACTGTTATGAAGGGGCTCTTCAGCCATCGAAAGTTCAAGGGAAGATTGTGGTGTGTGATCGCGGAGGGAATGCGAGAGTGGCAAAGGGAGGCGCGGTGAAGCTTGCAGGTGGGCTTGGGATGATATTGGCCAATACAGAGGAGAGTGGAGAAGAGCTTCTTGCTGATGGTCACCTCATACCTGCAACAGAGGTGGGTGAGATCGCTGCTAATCAGATAAGAGAGTACATCAGATTGAGCCAATACCCAACAGCCACCATTGTGTTTCGCGGAACTGTAATTGGGTCTTCGCCATCTTCTCCACAGGTCGCAGCTTTTTCGAGCCGAGGACCAAACTCTCTCACACCAGAGATTCTCAAGCCAGATGTGATTGCTCCTGGGGTGAACATTTTGGCTGGTTGGACTGGGGCTACTGCCCCCACTGATTTGGACATCGATCCTAGAAGAGTTGAGTTCAATATCATTTCAGGCACATCCATGTCTTGCCCACATGTGAGTGGCATTGCTGCTCTACTTCGAAAGGCTTTCCCGAATTGGTCGATTGCTGCTATAAAATCTGCTCTGATTACAACAGCTTACACTTTGGACAATGCCGGGAAGAAAATTAAGGACCTTGGAACTGGGGAAGAGTCAACTCCTTTTGTTCATGGAGCAGGGCATGTTGATCCTAACAGAGCTCTTAATCCTGGGTTAATTTATGATCTCAATGTCAACGACTATGTGGCGTTTTTGTGCTCAATTGGGTACAGTCCAAGGCAAATAGCTGTATTTGTGGGGAAGCCGACTGGTTCCGATATGTGCACAAGAAACAGTTTGGCTAGCCCTGGTGATCTAAATTACCCTTCGTTTTCAGTGGTTTTGAGTTCGGATCAAGGGCTGATTAAGTATAAGAGAATCGCCACGAATGTTGGGGGAGACGCTGATGCAGTTTATGAGGTGACAGTGAATGCTCCAGCTGGTGTGGAGATCAGTGTTGAGCCAAGAAAGCTGGTGTTCAGTGCAGAAAACCAGACTCAGAGTTATGAGGTTACATTCAAAAGAGGTGTTGGGTACGATGGCGGGGAGAGATATGGTTCGATTGAGTGGACGGATGGCAGGCATCTGGTGAGAAGTCCAGTTGCTGTGAGGTGGAGCAGTGCTAGATCCTTAGCTTCCATGTGAGTTTTAGCAGTTTGAACAGCCGCCATAGCAATGGGTGGTGTTCTTCTGGGCAAAGATCAATGAGAGCATAGTCGCTTGCTTTGTTTTAACTTATTAATCAGCCTCTTGTGTAAAGTTGAAGGGCTTTTGAATTGTTATGGGTAGGCCCTGATTATGTGAATACGTTCCATTGTTGTTGCAAAATCGAAGCTTGAGAACTTACCTAAGCAATAAATTCAATCACATTATGCTTCTCTTTTATAATTGTCTGCCATGAAAGTGAGATATAACAACTACATGTACGCTTTGGCTAGAGAGGGCCTTGTTCAGTTCCACATTGATCTGTCTTTGGGTTAATCAATAAAGCTCTTGCCTTTAGATATGCAAAAATATCCCCAATTTGATATGCAAATGCAGCACATCCTGTAATTTATTGTGTGCAGTATGAGAAACTTTTATTTTTGGGCCTAAGTTAGGAAAGGGTAGGGGGGAAACTCACACACACGGGGTACTGTGAGGGCTTGAACACAGGACCACTTAGGAGTACAACACCAAAAGCGGGGGCCAATCCAACTGATACCCGATTAGTTAAGAAACTTCACAGCTGAATTGGTGGAAGGGAAGACTTAACAGGCATTTGCAGTATGCATGCGTCACGTTTTTCAATTTTCTAATACTCTAACGTCTAGTTGTTAAGTCTTCTAAAAAATGATCGAGAGATCAATTAATGTAACAAATGAAACACTCAATAGAATAGATAATGTGCAGCTCAAGGCATCAAAACGAGGATCGTCGCGTGTAGATTTGGACATTGATATAAGAATCATTGTTGTGTTCCATGTGCACGTGCCTTACGGAGAAGTTAAATTAAGTGTTTTCAGAGACGTTAACAACAACGACGCTTTGGCCGAGTGGTTAAGGCGTGTGCCTGCTAAGTACATGGGGTTTCCCCGCGAGAGTTCGAATCTCTCAGGCGTCGAAATAACTTTTTACAATCTTTTTATGTTTTGGTAAATTTTTTTTGTTTATTTAAAACCCACATGAACAAAATGATCAAGGAAAACCAATTTGGGCTCCAAAAGTGGCAGCCTAAAGAACCCAAACCCTTTTTTTTAGGGAAGCGAATAACATGGGCTAAGTTTGATTTAGAGCTCAAATCTATGCCCAAAAACCCAACATAAAAAATAAAACTTGACTTAGTTTTTAATTTATTTATTTTTATAAATCTTTTTATAATAAAGATTGAGTTAGTTTGATGAGAATAATTTAGAAAGCCTAGGGCCATTTGATTAATCTAAATTATTATATGCCACATGGTTTAGTACAATAAAAAGAAAAAACACAGATGAAGAGGCACATATAATAATAAGAGAATCTTCCCCTTTTATTTTGAATTGAGAACTGCAATATAAAATGGATACTGCTTACCTTTTTTTCTGTAAGGAACTCATTCTTGCAAATCACAATTTGACATATATATAAAAAAAAAAAAAAAAAAATTTATACACACATGTCACACTGTTATTCTTACGAATGTAGGAAATACAGTATATCAAATACATATGATTTAAAACTTACATGTTAAAGTTAAATATTTCAAACTTGATCATATTTAATTTATTTTAAAGAGATCGTTAACTTAAATTATAAGTTGTCAATTATTAAGTGTATATAATCATGTCTAATATATTATTATGAAGTGTATATAATATAGTAGAGGGGGTGGTAAAAAAATTAGGGGCGCCAAGGCCACTCCTAGCCTAGGAGTGGCTCCATCTCTGCTCCTACTTACATAATAAAAAGTGAAGTATTTTCCGCATAAAATAGAGCCGGAATTTGATAATGATACTGCAGACCACAGTCATCACCTACGTAAGACTAATTGTATTATTAGGAGGTTGCTTTTAAAATTAGTGCATGGAAGTAATACACATTATTATACAAGGAAGTTGATTAATTAATTTTAAAAAAAGTTTTTAAAATAAAAAAATAAAAAATTTGTTTTTTTTTATTCTTCTTCAATGTCAAATTTGATTTTTATTTATACTTTATAATATAAAAATGTGAAAACACTCTTGAGTAAGTATGAGGCGCAAGATGACATATAATAAAGTACAAAAGAACAACTCAAAGTTCACCAAACCAACGTGAGACAAAGTCCAAATCCAAAAATATTTTTATTTATATGGAAGCTAATGCTTGTGGATAGTATTGGAATTGGGAATTGGAATTTACCAATCATATATATATGTATGAACTCAACTTCACCACCTACCCGACTACGTATATTTGTGTGTGTACGCTTTTGACATATAAGAGCTTTGGTCAAATTACGAATCCAAAAGTTAAAAAATAAAATAAAATAAAAATACTTGTTCAATTGATCTTCAACCCTATCCACACTACTATTTAAATAAAATTTCTCTATCCATACTACTATTTATATATTTTCAATTTTTCACGCTCTATTTTTCTCTTGTTTAGAAATTTAGAACATTGCATGTTTGTGAAGTATGTATACATATATTTGATTTGAATTATATGAACTTGCATGTAACATGATGTATATTTATAAATTTCTATCTTTCTTTTCACGTGACTCGACACTCGTATAGAGAAATCGAGCGAAATGAGTACAGATCCCCCTAGCCGTGTTGCAGGCAAGTTTCACTAACTGCACGTAGAATTTCATCACTTTCTGAAAAACAATCAAAAGGGATACTAAACCCTAAACATCTGACCTCATAAAAGAAAGTCTATTATGCATGTTGTTCTAGTCATTCATTAATCCGATCTAATGGTCAGTATCAATCCTCATAATTATGGAAGTTATGATGTGAATCTGATCATCCCCTTTAAATTAATCTGTTAAGGTTTCTCCACATCCACAGTTATGATTTCCAAATCTCAAACCTTTAATTAATCAATTTGAGGGCCCCACATGCCCCAATATACCCCACTCAAAGCGTGATGCTTTTGTTCTCATTTGGTCAACTTTCTCTTTTCTTTTTGTAACTTATATAAAATTTTATCACTATATCCTCTCTTCTCTCTGTTCCTCTCTCTCTCTCTCTCTCTCTCTCTCACCTTCTTTCTTCACACCCCAAACACAAACACATGGCTCAAGATCATGATCTCCACCGCCAAAATCAGCCGCTGGTGAGGCGCGGTTTTCCTCTCCGCCGCAGCCGGAAACTGCCCGTTGCCCGCCTCGGCGGACCGAAGCCGAAGCGGGGACTTGTGTTTGTTAAAATGCTCAAGAGGATCAGGATGAGGTGGCTGAAGCTTCAGTACTTGTGCATGTTGAAGAAGCTCAAGGAGTCTTACAAGAACATGATGAAGGACCTAATGGTAGCTGGCGCGAGCTTGGAGACCTTCCACCAGAGGATTTTCATGGAGACTTCTTTCGCCATCCCACTGGGAGTTTCTCTTTCCAGCTACCCTTCTGTTGCTGGATCAGATCGGCCTCGAACCCTTTTCATGTAGAAGAAGTACTTGTTCTCTTTGTCAAATCTCATCAACTTTGAATCTCTTGAAAATTAAAAAAGAAAAAAAAAATGTCACCCTTTTGTTGTTTTGTTTTGTACGTTATGAAAAATATTTTATTTTATTCTCTCTCTCTCTCTTTCTCTCTCCGTGTAAAGGAAATGAACAATTTATTTCCTGGAAATGTAGATTCATATAAAGTTTGGTGGTTGCAGGCTTTTGTAGGATTTGTTATTGTGGGAATTATATTGTACGGGAAAAGAAAGGAGATGACTTAATTAAGTCTCAAAATCTTTAGTTTGAGGTTTGGAGTAGATTGATTTCTGAATTTTCTCTGTTTTCTTGCATGTGATTTCTTTGCAACCAAACAGATCGGTGTTTGCAATAGCATTGGCACAAAACCGTATGCATCTCATTTCGAGCATGAATAGTGGGATATTTTTGTGTGTAGAAATATTCAGTGGTGGAGGCAAGAAAATAAAGCATATAAAATCCTGGTCAAGATAAGTCAGACACCAACATGAATTTCCAGCGGTCAGAATTTGGGGGGTGCAAGCAAGTTTGGCACTTGGCATTCTCAGTTACAAGTGAAGACTTTACTCGTACCGTAGGATAGCCCATTGAAGAGTTTGGAGTTACTTTATGTCAATGTTTTTAATTGGGCTTAAATGCGCATGAAGTGAAAAGATCGCTTTATAAAATTATCAATGCATTAAGCATCTTGGGTGCTGCGATCTGACTGGTTTGGGAATCAAAAGCAGAAGAAAATTTTAGCAGCCCATCCACGCAAGGAGAGAAACTTGCATGAATCTATACACTTAGGGACGGACTCAGAATTTTAAAATAAGGTGGACTAAATTTAGGTACTAAGTAAATAGAAAACTCAACAATACCATGTGATTTCATTGATGACAAAAAAAAAACAGCAAGAACAATAAAATCAGTTACAAATCCTATTTGATAATTCATAAACTAAAATTGATGCCCCAATTGCAAATCCTAATTGATAATTCATAAATGTCAATTGCAAATCCTAATTGATACTTTATAAAATCCAAACAAATCCTCAAATTAAAACATCAAGAAATTGAGAGAAGATTACATGATGAATATAGAAACTTGGTTCACTTGAATTAAGACTTGAAGGTAAGTGCAGCAGCAACAAGAGCATTTTTTTTCCTCTCTACATGCAAGGGTAGGGTGGTGCTATATATATTTTTTTCTTCTCTACGTGATGTGTGTGTGAGTTATTTTTTCTTTTCTTTTTTTTCTTTTGTTGTGCTGTGTGTGAGTTCTCTCCCCCTCTCTTTTTATTGACTACGTGTTATGCAAAGAGGAGAACTAAATGAGGTTAGGTTATTCAAATTGGGGTGAGCTAGGATTTTATTTTTTTGGCTGGAAAAAAGAAGCCACCTTGGCTATAGCCCAGGTTTGCCAAACTAAAGGTCCATCCCTAAGTGAGCTAGGATTTTATTTTTTTGGCTGGAAAAAAGAAGCCACCTAGGCTATAGTCCAGATTTGCCAAACTAAAGGTCCGTCCCTATATACACTCTTCTTTTTGAACACTATTATATATCATCTCATTATGAGAGGGAAAACGTGGTCACATATTATGAGAGAAAATTGATAAATTGGTGAATCGTATCGTGCTTAACATGTGATTCGTTATTATGAAAAGAAGAGATATATTATATTTAACACGTGATCACTTATTATGAGAGGAAATCACATGCCAATTACAAGCAAGTTTTTCTTTGGAAGCCTAAAAGCAATAGTTGTTCTTGCTCTTACATAAGTCATTCCAAAAACCTATAGCTGACAATAGCTGACAGAGGGAGCATGCAAAAGATGGGTAACATGATGTTGAAAACTTGAAAATTAGATTGGTGTCTAGTGCTCACATAGAAGGACGGCATGGGGATCCAATGAGATCTTCAATAATTTTTCATCTTCTTTGATGATTAGGGTGCAGCTTGCAACAGCATTTCATGCTTTGTCTCTGTCTGAAATGGGAATTTACTATATATACATGTATACATACACACACATATTACAAAAATATATTTCACTTTCATGGCCTGATTTGACCATTAATAAGAATTGTGTAGACAAAAAGGAAGGACCAAAATAAAATGAAATCTTAGAAGCAAATATTATTAATGAATGCATTATTGAATTGAGTACCCCATTGCATGGCCAACAGGTGTGAGCTGATATGACATGAAGCTGTCACGATATGCCAAACTTTGGCAATGCCTAGCCAAGTCATAGCTTTGATGCTGTCTTCTTTTGTGCTCCACCATGTGACTAATCTAGCTCTACATTTAAATTATTGCCACTTGTTGTTTTCATATTTTTGTACGTAGCAGGATATATTTCTCTTTACCACCTGCTTCATCTGTTTAAGTAAAAGATTGATAGTTTATGCACAGGTTATGCACATACTCATTAATCTTTTATTATAAAAAGATTGATAGTTTATGCACAGGTTATGCACATACTCATTAATCTTTTATTATAAAAAGATTGATTGTTTATTCATAACTTGCACGGGGATGCAATTGATCAGTACTATTTAAAATGGCTCTGAAAGATTCACCGGTCGGATAAGACGGCAAGATTACGGGTTGAAACTAAAACTTTAATTTAATTACTTATAATCATGCAACAATTAAACTCAAAGCTAGACCACAATAATCTATATGTGTGAAAGCAATTTGCTTATCAGATAATACTTTGTCATTGACTTGTTA
This sequence comes from Prunus persica, assembly GCF_000346465.2. Lineage (NCBI taxonomy): Eukaryota > Viridiplantae > Streptophyta > Magnoliopsida > Rosales > Rosaceae > Prunus > Prunus persica. Next base: position 2,816,080 of record NC_034011.1, read on the forward strand.
AATGGTTAATTAAAATAGTTGTTGGATCGAATGTCCTTTGTCAATTCTGATAAGTTAACGCAAATATCTCCATCTTCTCAGGAAATAAGAAGTGATTGAAATGATGGTAAACTCTAGAGGCTTTATCCACCCCATGAATTTCCAGGCAAATGACATGGTCAATGATTCAATGAATTCTCAGACTCAGGTCAACAGGTTAACCAGTTGACTGGATTAAGTCGAGCACAAAGTATATATTCTCAAGAATCTCAACCCTGCAGCAGCTACACGAAAAGGTCAAGAACAATATTTTGCAAGTAATTGATGCGCTCAATGGCAAATTGCAAACCAACTGATATATTATATATACAAAAATATTTGCTTACCAGACATTTTAATATATAGTATTATGTTGTTAGTCTATCAATTAAGTTACAAGTTTAATTTTATTTAATTAATTTTATTAATGATTGATAAACATATATGTATGTGTTTAGATTCAGTGAACTTTGGTAGGGAGATTTCTCAAATAACACGAGTTTACGAATATATTGTAGAACTCAATCCGCGTTGTAATTCAATGATTCAAACGTTTCAAATTTTCTATTTTATTTAAGTGTCATCCCTACAATACATGTCTATCAAATAGTATTATTTGACAAATTTCTCAACTGAAGTGGATTTTTTAAATTCTTATACATAGTTACACCTACACAATATTTTGGGTTAGATATGCACATAGGGTTATATGTATTTAACAGAGTGCTTTTAATGATATGTTATATGTATTATCTTTCTTTTTTCACTAAAAAAAAATGGCAACAGTTATCATTTTGTTATCAACTTTGGTGATTGTTGTGGAGGTTACTAAAGGTTTTAGTCACTAAAAAAAGCAAAAAATATGACTAAAAGCCTTTTTAGTCACCAAAAAAGTCAAAAAAGGTGACTAAAGTCTTTAGTAACCCTTACAACAATCACCAAAATTAATGACAAAATAGTAACTATTGCCAATTTTTTTTGTAATGTTTCTTTTTATCGAACCCAAAAGATTATCTTAAGAAATAAAAAGAACCACGATACATACCCATGCACACTATCAAAATTACAGTTGGTTGGTCCAATTGGGATCATCTTGGGCCTAAAAAAGGATCTGAGTTAGATGGGCTTGAACATATAGCCTGTGGATCCAATGTGATGTGCCCTTCTTTAGCTTGACGAACTACGTACCCCAACAACCTACAATCAAAATGAAATTATGAATAACTGAAAAAATTGGATAGGGCAGAATCGCTAGATGAGCAAGGTTGACTAATATCAATTTCTCTCTAAATCACGTTTCTTTACTATTTGTCAATCAACATTGGAGCCACTTAACCAAAAGATAAAATGGTTTATAATTAAGTCATGCAATCAAGCTTCTATTTAGGCATCTGCTAATTAGGAGGTTGATTTACTTGGAAAGCCCGTGGGGAGAGATTCTTGAGTGCGACTGTAGTATACGGCAACTTAGTCAAAAGTGTGGGATTATTGTAGAGTCCGGTGGACCCAAATATATAAGAGCTTAGACTTTTTGTGAAAGTGATCGGACTATATGTTTTGTCAATTGCCGGACCAACAAATTTTCACCATTTATTATAAGCCTGGATAGCTGGGTCTATTAAACATTATACAGGAAGAAGAGAAGAGAGTGTCATAATACATAGGAAGGTGCCGAAAGATGACACGTCAAATGGCACCTAAAGATTCGAAGCAGATTGGTCCTATTCCAAGCACTGAGCACCACCAGCTGCTTTTTTGTAAATTAAGAACATGTTTTACATGTAGAGAGCTAGCTAAATATCAATTCGTCTTCTTCTTCCTATCTAATTTTATCATAAAAACCATGGCCATGAAATTTTTAAACGTTCCATCCCAAAAAACGGCAGGACTCTGTGTTGGATTTTCACCTATGCTTCTTGGGCGGTGCTGCTTACATGCTGTGTTGGGTAGACTTTGATTTTCTCAATTATATATGGCACTCTGGGTCAAGATTTGGTATTTTGGAAGGTACCCTAGACCAATGGGATTGTGGCAAGTTTGGGAAACCAGACCACAAAAGATTTTGCAACTTCTTATATGTACTGCGTGCCCACAATTTGGTCTGCACCACGCAATTCTTGTAAGATGTGTAAATATATATGGATCCCACGTACATGTTTGCAATGCATGGTATGGTAGTCTTGTCATAAAGGGTTCAGATGTATTTCTATTGTCAATTGCAAACAAAAATCAATCTGATTAATAATTCAAATTCACGGTTTAAAATAGAATTTTTAAACCATATTCTTAAATTTTAGAAAGAATTTGAAAAAATACAACTTTAATTATGTTCTCTATCCACCTCTTAAAATATGAAGACCTCTAAAAGCTCCTAAATCTAAAAAAAAGAGAAAAAAAACTCATAGTTACTCCTTATAATTTAATGTCACTTTGTTTTATGAGTATTTTAAACCTTTAATTAACGTTAACTATTTTTTATAATATATATTTTTTATAGCATTTATGAATCTCTAAATTAGAGAGTATGATCGGAGTTAAATTTTTATAAAGAGCTCATTGAATAACTTTTGTATATTTTTAACTAAATTTTAACTTAAAAATAGAGAGTATGATTTTAACGACTTATATGTCCGACACCATGACGCACCGGCCAAAAAGTATTTTAGTAATGCATAAAGTCAAAACCAATGAGTTGTGACCTTTCATTGTTGTGATATGGAAACTTTGAATTCCGCTATGTATGTTGGGTCAAATTCATATATCTTATGGGAATACAAAAACTTGTGTAGCTCATTTTTACAACTTGTGGGAATTTTTCTCATATATAAAACAATATATAAATGAAATAAATATATAAATTACAGAGAAGGGCAGGAGGTCCGCATTTTATTTTTCTAACCCTAAAAAAAGTCAATGGGATGAATACTTTGTTGACCTGAGGAAAAACCAAAGTTGACCTGTTTATAAATAAAAAGCAACAACATTTAAAGAAGTAAATACAACTTCTCTCTTGTTTCCTCCTAATTTTTTAGTTTTATTTCCACGCGATAACCAGATTGAATTTTTCCCTTGGTTGGATTCTGATTTCTAATTATTATTAATTACCATTAATTTGACCAAAAACCCCATAAAAAAACAAAAATCTGTCTTTTTCTATTTTTTTCTATTTTGGCCTTCTCATTTTGGTCGTAGTCAAACTTCAATGGGGGCGGAATGTGGTCAATCGCTAGCTATGACACTCAATCTCAAAGTGTGTGAAATGAAATCCACGGTTTGCTAATCTACAATTCTATGACCCAATTCGTCTGTTTTGGCCTGCGTTTTGGTAATTTAATATGTTGACATTTGAAAATCGAAATTTCTGCATGGGAAGAAATTATGTTGGCAATTTTTAGAATATAGTATAGATTTGGAAGTGTCATTCAGTTAGAGGGTTAAAGTAAAATTGCTGTATTTGATTTTCAGAAACTGCAGAATTGAAATAGCTCAGCAATCCCCAAATTAAAGAATTATAACTTAACACGTATGAAACATTTAATCTAAAGAGTAAGACATGTCATTTTTCATGCACTCATAATAAGAACGTTTTTTTGGAATCTAATATGATTTTATTTCCTTTATCTTCCGTGATTTTAATCAATTAGAATCTCTTTAAGAGTGCATATTTTTTAATATTTTTTGTTTATTCTTTATTTTCTTTTATTATTAAATTCTTCTTGTCTCTCACGTATTTTTGATTGAACATCACGTTGGTAATTGGAAAGGATCATGCTGAATAAAAATCAGTTTTTAATTGTGTGATTATCAATATCTTACTTTCTTGATTCCCTTTTATTTTCCTATTGGTTGGCTTCATTTTTCTCAACTCTAGAATAGGAAAACTATCTTTGTGATTTTTGTCAAAAGTTAAAATGTGGAGATTTTGATTTAAACGTGGGTTTTCCTTCTTATGAAGAAAAACTCATATAAAACTAGACCTTTGTCTTCTTTCTTTGTAGAGCTTTCAAGATTATATTTTCAGTCCATAAATTTTTGAAAGCTGAGTTTTTATTTGAGATAAATTATCAAGTATTTCATGTTCATTTGGTGATTTATTAAATACTTTTATCATTCATATTGCATTCATTTAAATGTTTGATGACTCATACGGTTAAGGACAACAAGACCGTTGACGGTTTTTCTCCAGTGAATTTGAATCGATCGTGACCCTTATTGGATTCAACATAAAGAGACTTGGAAGAACTCCGGCGAGCTTGAAGCAATCGTGACCAATATTGCATTTAACATTAGGAGTGTTGAAAGATCATCCCGTGACAAAAGTTGAGTTACAAATCGATAAACATTATCTAGAATGTTTCTAGGATAAGTGTGTGAATACTTCTTGTAATCATCGTTCTATAGTGATTTGTTTTGGACTGAGGAGTCCCGTGGACGTGGACTTTCCTAGAGATGGGGTTTTACCACGCAAAATAATTCTCTGCGTGTTCCTTTATTTTATGCTATGCACGTTTTAGGATTAATAAGGGTGGTTACTATTCACGTAAATAGTATCTGCCATATCAATTTTTTTTATACGTATGAGAATTTTTTGGTATTTTTTCCATTTATTTAAAAATAAATAAAAATTCTTCGCCGATGTCAGCGCTGACATCAGTGCCCCCATGCAATTGCTCGAGTTGTTCTTGCCTTCGAGTCTGCCTAGTCTTGGAGCCCACCATCTACTAGGGGGCCTTCTGCCTTGACAATCCCAACCGGTGGAAATGCCCTTAAAATAGATTATTGTTTGTTAATATATATACAGAATAGTGTATGCTTACAATGATATAAGTTTATAGCTTTACTTGCTCTCCTGGAAAAGTGGTTTGAAAAGGCAAAACATTTTGTACTAACAAAGGAGGAAAAAGATCTCAAGAGATTCACAATAAGTCATCATAGACGTAGGAATTATTAGACTAGTAGTGGATTGGAAAGCTGTGGGATCAATTTATATACTTTATATCAATATTTATAGAAATTTAATTGTTCCCAATAATTAAATAAATATCTGCAGCCTCAAGTCAAAACGAAAATGCAGCCATCTACTAAAGTTTCTCAGAAAATTAAAACCATCCTTAAAATCAATGCACGTCTCATAAGTAGGAAGATAATTTGAAGTTGATTTGGAATTTGAGTCAATTGGGCTGCCATGCCATGTATTCATCTGGTATGATATTTTAGATTAGACCCCTTCTCTTTTGAGAAGCAGTAGAGAGGAAGGTTCGAGTTAGGAATAGGTGCCAAACTGGCGGCAAGTGACCTTTATACACAAAATGTCACAATTGCAGCACGATATGAATTTGCCAATTTCCATTACAACCCACTAATTAGATGCCCCCACTGCCCATGCACTTTTAGTGGCAATATATATATGTCCCTGTCCGTGGCTAATTATTTTAATCACTACTTAAACATATGAGGATTAACTTTGGGATGCATATTAGTGCATCATTAACATTAAGATAACGACACATTATCACCCTAAACCGATCGATGTGATTGTGTATGAACCTATATTTGGTAACCAAATGAAAAATATTTTAAAAAAACTCTAATTATGGCAGCTTCCCAAATTATGATTTTTTTTCCTAGTCCTCAAGGCTTCGTTTGTTAGGAAAAACTAGATAAGACTGGACTAGACCAGCAAAATACTTACATTTTACGTGCAATCAAGATATAATATGGATATTGCTGTTTAACTTAAAAGATGAATGATGACTATTCATAATAAGAGATAAAAATATCGAAGCAGAATAGAAATAAATCTGGTAAGTGACCAAAGTACTCCTCCATTCCACTTGGAAATGTCATGGTGGTCAATGTGGTCATAGTCAATTGAGGCTCATTCTCTTTAGCAACTTATCGGTAGCTAGAGTGGTAGTCCAGAACGGTAATAACACCCATCACCATGTCCCTGCATTTTGTAAAAGTTTTTATTTTATGGAACCACCCAAAAGTTGACATGGCTTGGGTTTGAGTTGGAACTGTGGTCCATATCCCCACTAGCACATCTTATTCACAAATCCCATCCGCTCATTAAATTGGAAGTGCAAACTTCAATTCAATATTGTTTTTCGTTGGATCCCCATAACATATGTTGGATAATATTTTCATATTATACTATGTTACATATTTGTATCAAATTTTTGAGCTACTAATTAAATATGGTCATCACCATTTCAAAGTGATGCTTATTGCTTTGAATTCATCTGATTATTAGAGTATCTTCAACAGTTTTTTCAATATTTTTGAAATTCTAAAATAGGTGAGCCACATTAGAAAATTTTTCTCCAACAGCCTCAGTTATCAAAACTCATTAAACTTCAATTATGAATGCAATATATCGTTTTTTCTTTCGGAGACTATGACACTAGGTAGTGCCCTCAATCTCTTCCGTTCAAATGAGGCCGTGCTTTCATTCATATCATTAACAAGGTACTAATATTAAATTGAATCTTGTCTCCTTACATTCTCACAATTCATTTATTATTGAGAGAGGGGATATTTAAAATTGTGATATATTCGAGAAGAAAATACTATTAAATTAATAGTTATTTGATTCTCAAGAATTGATTAACGCTTATATGATAATTTTTCTGTCTAATTATCTTACAGGATTTTGCATATAGAAACTTTTGGAAAAGGAATAAAAACTATAAATTGACTATAAAATGAAATAAAAATTCCACATATACCCAAAAAAACCTTTTGTTTTGAGGAACTTTTAAACAAGAAGCAAACTTCAATGAAAGAATGAACCTTCAATTTAAAATATTTTTCAAAGACTTCAAATTTGGTCAAATCAACCATGGATTATGGACCGTAGACTAGTAAAGTTGATCGCTTTTACACGATTTCACTCATGAAACTTTCCAATGAACAGGGACACAGTTGCCATTTTTGGAGAAGACAAGGGGACACATGTCCTTTGAACCCAACATATCCCAGTTTCTCTTTGCCTTCCCCCACACCGCGTGTTTACTCGGAAACTCACGAACTCGCTTTGACTCGGGACCTCCCTTTGAACTTCTACAAAGTCCCAAATGAAAAATATGTTTCCCCAAACCAAAAATACAAAAAACAAAGAAAGCCAACATTAAAACAAGTGCTTTTCACAAGCACAATTTCTTAAAAACGTGTGGACGGTGAGATCAACAGTACCCCAACTTTTTCTCTGCCATGATCATTTTCTCTTTGTATATATACACTACGAAGCACAAACACCAACATATTCTCCACTCACTTCTTTTACAACCACCATTCTTTCTTTTTTTTCTTTCTCTGCACAAACCACAAAGCAAAAAGACTCAAACTTTCTGAACTAATTAAGGTTCAGAGTGACTCTGTTTGTGTAGAGAATTAAGGCAGAAAAGATGGCATTGACTAAACAAATCATGGGTAATTCTTTGATGGACAAGTCTCAATTTGTTTCATCACCATCTAAATTGTTTTTGAGTCAGAACCAGTTTTTGGTCAGACCAAGTTTGGTTCCTTCACAGAGGAGGAGGGAGCATTTGAGGAAGGCTAACAGGGGTACTGTGGCTGCCATCAGTGAAGATTTGGTGAAGATTGTGCCTGTTTTTTCTGCAGAGAAGCCTGTCAAGTTCAAGGTGAGAGCTGTTGTGACTGTGAGGAACAAGATCAAGGAGGACTTGAAAGAGACCTTCTCCAAACACTTGGATGCTCTCACTGACAAAATTGGTAGAAATGTTGCTTTGGAGCTCATCAGCACTGAAATAGACCCAAGTAAGCAACTTTCTTTTATTTGGGGTTGTCACAAATGAAATACTTTGCTAATATTTTGGACCCAACTGAGAATTTTAGTACTTTTTTTTAAATTGTTGCTAATTGGGTTCTTCCTCAAATTTTTATAGGAACCAAGGCACCCAAGAAAAGCAGTGAAGGTGTGCTCAAGGACTGGTCAAAGAAATCTAATCTCAAAGCAGAGAGGGTTAATTACACAGCTGAGTTTATGGTGGACTCAAATTTTGGCATCCCAGGAGCAATCACAGTTACAAACAAGCATCAAAAAGAGTTTTTTTTGGAAACTATAACCCTTGAAGGTTTTGCCTGCGGTCCATTACATTTCCCTGTTAATTCTTGGATGCAATCTAAGAAAGATCACCCTGAGAAAAGAATAGTCTTCTGCAACAAGGTAGATTAGATTTCATTTTTTCCATTTTCCATTTTCCATTGATCATGGTTTGCCTAGATGGGAAAGTCAAACCGTCAAATTTTTTAGGTTTTGAATATCTGCAAGTGACTGATAATTAAGTTGGTACGTCAGAAAAGTTGAATGGTTCATGGCTAGCAGCTTAATATTATTGTTATTATTAACTTAATTACCTGGTCTATTCCCCTTCTGTCATGAACTTTAGTTTCTGTCTGTCTTCTCCCTTGACGAGCCAGTGATTAGTTGGTTTAGGTCATGGGCCCCATAATTAAAGCCTACCGACTACCTACCATGATATGATTCCGTCCTTTTGTTTTATACTTGTGTATTACAGAACTAATATTTTTGGCAGCAAGTTTAAATAAATATTGACTTTTCGTAATTTTTTGTTTTGAGCAGCCATATTTGCCAAACCAGACTCCTGAGGGGCTCAGAGAACTGAGACAGAAAGAGCTGAAGAATTTGAGGGGTGATGGAAATGGAGTCAGAAAATTATCTGATAGGATCTATGACTATGCTTTGTATAATGATTTGGGAAACCCTGATAAGGGAATTGACTTAGCTAGGCCTACAGTTGGTGGTCAAAAATTTCCCTATCCAAGAAGATGTCGCACTGGTCGCCTCCCAACTGATACTGGTAAATTATGCTCAAATATTTTAACACGTAAATGTTCTCTTGTTAGAGGGTCTGAAAATCTATTATTGTGAGATGTAACTAATTTTTATTCTGCTTTGTTTGTGGCACAGATATGTCAGCAGAGAGCAGGGTTGAGAAGCCACTCCCAATGTATGTTCCTAGAGATGAACAGTTTGAGGAGTCAAAAATGGACACATTTTCTTTTGGGAGGCTCAAGGGTGTTCTTCATAACTTGATCCCTTCCTTGAAGTCTAGTTTCAAGGGTGACAAAGATTTCCGGGTATTCGGCGACATCGACAGCCTCTACAGTGAAGGAATCCTCCTTAAATTGGGGCTGCAAGATGAGCTCCTAAAGAAGCTTCCATTGCCAAATATGGTCAGCAAGTTCCAAGACTATAACCAGGGCATTCTCAAATATGACACCCCCAAGATTCTAAGCAGTGAGTTTCATCATGTTTTTAATTAATCACTATACATTATTATAAAAATTATAATCCCACCATGTGCCCACTACCACTATGCAGTGCGAAGTCATTGTGTGTGGGAATATAATAAGCCTTAAGTAATTATTTAATTTGATAAGGTTTTTAATTAGCTAAGATCTGATTCCATGTGCAGAGGACAAGCTAGCTTGGTTGAGAGATGACGAATTTGCCCGTCAAGCAGTGGCAGGGGTTAACCCATCGAGCATTGAGAGGCTCAAAGTTTTCCCACCAGTGAGCAAACTTGATCCTGAAATCTATGGGCCTTTAGAGTCTGCACTCAAAGAAGAGCACATTACACCTAATATCCATGGCATGACTGTGCAACAGGTACCACCAATTACACCATTTTCTATTTTAATACTTTTGATGTTTTCTAAGAACTGCTATTCACACTTCCGAGTTTGTAAATCTACTACACTCGGAAAATATAAAATAATCATCAACTGTGTTTTCTTGCGTTTCTCATTTTGGTTTTATATTTTGTGCAGGCATTGGATGAGAACAAGTTGTACATAGTGGACTACCACGACGTTTACCTTCCATTTCTTGATCGAATTAATGCTCTGGATGGGAGAAAAGCATATGCAACTCGTACCCTTTATTTCTTGACACCAACCGGAGCTCTTAAGCCCATTGCCATAGAGCTTAGCCTCCCAAATTCAGGACCAAGTTCGAGATCAAAGCGTGTTTTGACACCTGCAACTGATGCTACTTCCAATTGGATATGGCAGCTTGCTAAGGCGCATGTCTGCGCCAACGATGCCGGGGTCCACCAACTCGTACACCATTGGTAAGTAAAGTTGTCGCGATAATATTAGTTGACCACATTATGTGTCAGTTGATATTCTTGCTTAACTCTTGTATAATATATAAGTTTTTTTTATTATACTGAATATTTGTTTCATTGGTTGCAGGCTACGTACCCATGCTACCCTAGAACCATTTATATTGGCAGCACATAGACAATTGAGTGCAATGCACCCAATCTACAAGCTTTTGGATCCTCACATGAGATATACACTAGAGATCAATGCATTGGCTCGCCAGATCTTAATCAACGCTGATGGTGTTATTGAGTCATGCTTCACTCCCGGCCGCTATGCCATGGAAATTAGTTCTTCTGCATACAAAAACTGGCGCTTCGACCGTGAAAGCCTTCCCGCAGATCTCATACAAAGGTACGATACCAAGAGCTTAGCAAGATTCTTTAACACATGTTATGTTTTAACTCGATGGTACTTTGTCAGGTCATGGGGCAAGGAAGTCCTTCCCCCAATAAGCTTTATTATTATTATTATTATTTTTTTTTTCTCAAATTTTTTTTCCCATTTTGTGTGTTGTCTTTCTGTGTTCTCTGGCTAATCTTATTTGGTGCATGATTTTTGTGATGCAGGGGCATGGCAGTGCCTGACCCAACACAACCCCATGGTGTGAGACTTGTGCTCGAAGATTACCCATATGGCAGTGATGGTTTGCTAATCTGGGGTGCAATTGAGAACTGGGTTCGAACCTATGTGCACCATTACTACCCAGACTCGAGCCTGATACGAAACGACAGAGAGCTACAAAATTGGTACTCAGAGTCCATCAATGTAGGCCACGCGGATCTCCGCCACGAAAACTGGTGGCCCTCATTGTCCTCAGCAGATGACCTAGTCTCAATCCTCAGCACTCTAATTTGGCTAGCATCAGCACAACATGCTGCACTCAACTTTGGCCAGTACCCTTACGGAGGGTATGTGCCCAACAGGCCACCCCTAATGAGAAGGCTGATACCAGAAGAAAATGACCCTGAATATGCAAGTTTCATATCAGACCCACAAAAGTACTTCCTCTCTTCACTGCCTAGTGTCCTACAAGCCATCAAGTACATGGCTGTTGTGGATATATTGTCCACACATTCACCAGATGAAGAGTACCTTGGGGAGAGGCAGCAGCCCTCTACGTGGTCAGGGGATGCAGAAATTGTTGAGGCATTTTACAAGTTTTCTGCAGAGATGATGGAGATTGAGAAGGAGATCGAAAGGAGGAACAGTGATCCAGAGCTTAAGCACAGGTGTGGGGCTGGTGTTTTGCCTTATGAGCTGCTTGCTCCAAGTTCTGAACCTGGGATCACTTGTAGGGGTGTGCCTAATAGTGTTTCTATTTGAGTCCAAAATTGAGGGGTAATGAATTAGTTTATTATTTTGTAATTATAATTTATATCATAATGTAATTTGTCTTTTGGTATCTAGCGGATGATGAATATGTTAAATACTACAGCTAATCGTAATTAATGGATGTTCTTCAAATTGGTCACATCTTCTGTCTATTCTCTGACTATCTCACTGACATTTTTTATATAAAAACATCTTACTTTTTGTATTCTAGAACAATATGGAAATCTCTACTTACCTTTATGGGCTAAATGTGATAAGAGCTAGCGTGAGCGTGGCCCTGCACGTTTGTTTTTGACTGGTCACTGTTATTGTTCCTTTTTTATTATTATTATTTTTTAATTTTAATACAAATATAGTCTAAACTATAAAGAGGAACTCTCGACCCTTTTTCTTCCTTCTACTCCTTTCCTGTCTTCTCTTCTCTGCAACCTCCTTTGATTCCAGGAATTTTCTCCTGGAACCAAACCCTTCGACTAATAAATCGGACGACTGTCTCCTCCGTCATGTTATAGAGATTTTCCTCTCTAATTTTATGCTAGGTTTTGTTTCTCCCCAGTTTGTGTTGGGTTTTATTTATCTTTAATCCTTCTGAATTGACTTTTAAAATCTTTTATATTGAAGAGGTAGATCTAAATGGATCTTTCATATTGGGTCTTGTGAGATCAAAAACGGAGCTACTTACAAGGCTAGGCTACAACATTGTAGCCAAGGTAGGATTTTTTTCGCCTTAAAGAATAGACCTATAGCTATGGTAGATTTAATATTTATTTAATGTTATAAAATGAACTGGTATATGTGCGAATATTGAGCTGCACGTAAAGTAGATGAGACACAGTATTTAACGAGGTTCGGCTATGCCTACATCCCCAGAGAGCAGCAGCAGTAACTTTTCCACTATGTAAAATAATAGGGCTACAACTTTGTGTTTACAATATGTATGGCTCACTCAATTTTCTCTCTTGAAGAATTTCTCTCTTGCTCTCTTTCCTCTCAACTCACTCACCCTCATTCTTCCTTCTCTTCCTCTTCTATATGTGTAAACTTCTCTTGATAGAGGTATCTATTTATAGGCCTAAGACATTGGTTGTTCACCTCACAATATAATTGGTAGACAACATCATTAATATTCTTCAATCAACAACATCATTAATATTCTTCAATCAACAACATCATTAATATTCTTCAATCAATTGGGTAGTGGTTTGGTTTGGTGGGTGTGTGGTTAGGTTTGGTGGGTGTTAGTTGGCTATGTGGGCTTCACCTATTCTTCTTTACTTATCCTTCTTTACAACATTTAAAGATTTTTTCTTTGGTCGGAAATTTAAAGAATAGACCTATAGCCCATCAACACAACTTTCTCACTTTGAGCACACCTTTCTTGCTCGGCCCTCATTTTGGGAATATGGGTGTGAGTCCTTCTTTCTTTTTTATTCTTTTTTTTTTAAATGTCTCTCTTACCAGTTTCCCATTTAATTAAGGATCCTAGTGTGACATGATGAAAATATCCTGGCCTAGTTTGTCCTACGCAATGAGTATCCTAGTCAATCCTCAACAAAAGAAAAAACGATATTTGTGAAACGTAGGGGTGTATCCAATTTTAACTTTTAAAGATATTTTTTTAAGTAAGTGACTTTCTTAGAGTTGACAAATTCTTAATGACTTTTACATACTTTATAAAGTTAAGTGACAAACTTTCATATACTTTTGTCAGAGTTTTATAGACTTTTAAATACTTATTTTTTAATTTATTTTACGAATAGCATTTATCTTTTATGTTGAATGAACTAGTCGGCATACATGGAACAAAAAATTAGGAAAAAAAAAACAATTGGATACAAATCCTTATTAATCGTGTATATTTATAGGTAAAATGCATCCAAACCTTTTTTAATTTTTATTTATCAAATCTAATCACATAGATAAGTAACATATTCTTATCAAAAGAAATAAATATTACTCAATCATCAATAATATTTCATAAACACTTACAAATCAACATAAATGGTCAGATTACAACTTACAAGACTCTATATTCCCGCAATTCTCGTAGCCCAATACATGGGATGTAATCAAATTGAGAATATTATATGAAAAAAATTATCCACCTAACAAATTATGGGTCAAGAAACAATACCTAAATAATAAATTAATGGGTTTAAGGTGCAAAAAATTATATAATAAAATATTATATGCAAACCTAGCATATGAGACAATCAATATAATAAAATATTTATATGCAAACATAGCTTTGTGATGAAATATTGATAAGCTTCAGGATGCAAGCGTGAAGAAAAGAATAGAATAAATATTCATCAACAGAGGGAAAGTACACGTGTGGATGAGAAGAGAAGAAAAATATTCAAGGTTTTTTACTAACCTGAAGGAAGCGGATGACAAGATGGGATACCAAAGTGGAGCCCTAACCATACAGAAAAAAGATATATTTGCTTGCTACTTGATATAACAAGGGAAGAAAGAATTGGAGACGTTTTGGTTCTATCTTCCTAGCTTCCCAATATTTTCATAAAGTCTGGTGTAAATTAGCAAGATTTTTGGTAGTAAGAATTAGCTTCAAAAGTATTGAAAAGTCATTTATTTCACAAAGTTTTTGAAAATCATTAACATTTTGGATACCTCAAAACTTTTACATACTCTTCAAAATTCACAATTGAATACAACTAAACTTTTAAAGACTATTTAAAAGTCACAATTGAATACCTTCAGACTTCTAAACTCATTAAAAGTTAGAATTGGATACAACGCCCTTAACCTTAGCAGTCCCAAAAGGATATCTACAACGTTTTGTATTCCGTGCTACCAAAGTCTAATTCATTGTTCAAATGCACAATAAAGGTACAATTCTTAGCCATAATTTTTCAATTTAATCTTTTTCATTCAATTGACTCCATTGTATTTGTGTTTACAACTAATATATATATATATGTGAAAGTTAATTATTTTTATTCATTTACTCTTTATAAAGTACTTCAATAGGTATACTTTTAATTATTTTTGAACATATGATTTAATGTATACTTTTATTTGAACTAAAAAAATTTAGCTAGTTTTACCCATCGAAAAATTCTTGGCTTCGCCATTGTGTGGGATGCTGGAGGTGTTGTGAACTTCTTTGGCCAAGTGGATGTTGAACGGTAAGGCCCTTTCACTTTTGGTGCTTTTGTTCCGTGTTCATGCATAATCATTTGTTCTCATGGTTTCTTTGTAGAACTCGTGATGTAAAGAGTCTTCTTGATACGCTATTTGTCAACTCTGAGTGAGCTGAGCTTGAATTTATAATAGTTATTACTCACTGTCTTGCTGGATTTATCTTTCTTGTACATCTCTTGTATTTACCCTTTTATTAATGAAATTCAGCTTGTTCTAAAAAAATATGGGTTAATTACAGTTTGGTACCCTGTGGTTACACTCTTAAGACATGTTAGTCCATATCTTTTTTAATTTTAACAATCACATACCCCGGTCTTTTAAATTTGTTATAATGTGGTTCCACCGTTAGATTTTCGTCAAATTTCTCCGTTAGTTGCCTACGTGGCACTATAGGTCCCATATTTTTTTCTTTTTAAAATTTTAATATGAATAAAATATTAAAAAATCGAATAAAAAGAATAAAAATCTCTCTCTCCCTCTCGATGGCGTCAAGGAAATCTAGATCGGAGGGGAGGGAGATGAGGGGTTGGTGGTTGAACTCGGAGAGGAGCGAGGCGACCCAGGAGGTGAGGTCGGAGGGGTTGTAGAGAATGGCTTCGGAGGCGAGCTGGGAGAGGTCGTTAGAGGGATCAACTCGGTCATAGCACGATATTGTCCGCTTTGGGCCCCCCTCTCTGGCCCTCACGGTTTTATTTCTGGGAGCTCACGACCAACTTCTCAGTGGGTCACCCATCCTGGGATTGCTCTGGCCCCCAACTCGCTTAACTTCAGAGTTCCTACGACTCCGAAGCCAGTGAGCTCCCAAAAGGCCTCGTGCTAAATGGATGCGGGTATGCACATATAAGGCACATCACCCCCTCTCCGTTGGTTGATGTGGGATTCTACAATCCATCCCTCTCAAGGGCCCGACGTCCTCGTCGGCACACTCGCATCACACAACAGAGTGGCTCTGATACCAAATTGTCACATCCCAGGATCAACTCCGCCGTAGCACGATATTGTCCGCTTTGGGCCCCCCTCTCTGGCCCTCACGGTTTTATTTCTGGGAGCTCACGACCAACTTCCCAGTGGGTCACCCATCCTGGGATTGCTTTGGCCCCCAACTCGCTTAACTTCGGAGTTCCTACGACTTCGAAGCCAGTGAGCTCCCAAAAAGGCTCGTGCTAGATGGATGCGGGTGTGCACATATAAGACATATCACCCCCTCTTTGTTGGTTGATGTGGGATCTTACAAGAGGAGTTGACCATGACGGCCTTGACTCGAGGGGCTGAGTGACATGTCGTAGGTCGGAGGAGCAGACCTTGTAGCTGGCGTCGATCAAATAGCAGGTGATCACCAATTCCCATATTTGTTGTCTTCTCCATTTCCTCAGTGTCACGCACAGTGAGTCGATTAAGAAATTCGCTTTATTTATGGTAAGAAGCACTGAGCAGCATCAATTAGCCCAGCCCCAATCTTCTTCGTCAAAACCCCGTCTTCCCCAGAACCCAAAGAAGAGAGCTCACACAGAGTGGTCTCTCAGTCTCATCCATGCCCTCAGGAGCTCCAATTTTCGCAGGTCATCTCACTCAGTTTCTCTTCTTCTTTTTTCTGCGTTTTAGCTTATCTTTCTTTGGTTTTGCTTGTTTCCACTCATGAGTAGCCATGAAATTTTGAGTACTCATCTAAGATCCATGCCATGGTCTGTTTAGACACCGAAAACCGAAAAAAAATAAAAATAAAAAAGGGAAAATTGATAAAAAAAAAAGTCAGTCTGAAATATATATTTGCAGGTGCCATGGTCCATAGATATTTGCAGGGTGCGCTGATCAAATTGAAGAGAGAAATTGGGTGGTGAGGACGGATTAGATACAAGGTGGGTGTTTGTGGGTTTTGGGGTTCATTTCCATTTTTATTATTTTTAATTTTTTCTAATATTTTTAAATCTAGGGATGGAGGGTGGGGGAAGAAGAAATCGG